>NC_057801.1:785935189-786192094 GCF_018294505.1 Triticum aestivum
ACAACATAGATAGTGTTTAGGACCTAACACATCACGTCATATATGAAAAAATAGGTTAAATTGAGTTGAAATTAAAAAAAAAACAAGTCAACCCTAACTCTATATATTGAGAAAAGAGCACCCACATCGCTACCCAACAAATCACCGCCGAACCCTTCAGAAGAATCTGACCCATTTCCCAGGCAGCAGCACAATTGTGGTAATCAGTCCAGTGTTGCGTGAGCGCAAGAGCATGGGGAAAAGAACAGAGAGAATTGGGGAACACAGGAGAGAGACAGACTGTTTCGGCTGCTTTAACCACCCGAGCAATGACCTAATAGCCTCACCCGCGAGTTGTCTATGTGTGCCATGTCAGCATGACTAGTGGGTGCCAACAGTGAGAAATGTTTAGAATGTGCAAATCAGTAGATCAGTGTTCCCTGTTACAACCCTACCCCACACTGGTGGATTACTGTAGTTTTAGTCCCCCGTGGTGGTTATGTGATAATCTAGCCCAAAAATTGTTTTTTGTGTGTACTTTACTCTCCTGAAAGATTTCACTAACTGGTTGAGCTCGCAATGGAAGGAGCTGCTCCAATTTTGCAGTGGGAGCACCAAAACGGAGACGCCCCTCCCTAGTGAGCGTGCCGGAAATGCGCGTGCGGGCTAGGCCCCACAAGTGGCGTTTCCTTGCAGTTCATTCTATTTTTTATGCGTTTTGTTTTCTCCATTTTTCTTCTCTATTTTTTTGGTTTTTCTTTAGGTTTTCATTCCTCGGTCGTGATGCCACCTAGACCAGATGTTATCACTAGTAAATTTTGTCATAAAAAAAGCTTTCCCATATTTAGTTGTCTAATTGATGATCTAGGAATACATGTGATCCTCTATACCGAAAAGGAGGGCGTATGAAACTAGACCACTTATCACTACTTTCGTCCCGACTAATTGAGCCACGTAGTAAACGAGCTATGCAACCTCTCTGAGGATCGCACAACCCATAGTTTTAGCATCGTTCCAGCTAACTGCTTGGCCATCTGTATCCGTTGATCCTGCTGCACCAGAGGAAGCCTCTTAGCAATCTTAACGTTCTTACCTCCACCTGTGGCTCTGCGTGCTCCGAGCTTTCTTTCCGCACCTGTCTTCTCCACACATAGGTGTGCACTGCCATGGTTAGACCTCCAACATACTTGGTACGACATAGCCTTGGCATTATGATGAAGATAATCTATTGCCTTAGGCATCGTCATCTCGTCGAGTTGGTCCAGGTGATCATTAACATATGTGAGGTGGTGTTGATTCTCTGTATCGATCACTTCTATTGTGGAACCGGCAGATTTAGGGTCCTCCAAAGAAGCATGAGGCAAGAGTGGTATTACAAGCTTCAATGGTTGGGCATTCTCCAAAGATGAATTGTTTTCATCACTAGAAAATACGGTTGATCCTGGCAGGTTTTTGTACTCGGACAGTGAGGTGTGATGCTGCAAAAACACTTGGCAGACTGGTTCGGGAAATATCCTCGAAAACTTCAATTTCCGTCGGCTTCCATTGCTGCTGTCGCTGCCACTATGGCAAGGAGGCACAACGTCGTGCTCGAATCCTTCACAACATAATGGATCTGGATGGAACCATTCAGTCAAAGTTTTGTGGACGTGAACCCAGTGTTTCTTGTGTGCAACATAGGAGAAATCTTGCGTAGGGAGATGGGTGATCTCCTTGATAACAATGTCGTTCCTAGAGTTCAAGTGAGGCGTCATAACTTGCAAGCTCTTGACTACGGTTCCGACTATGTATGTGCTCTCAGATAGACGCAGCATGACCGCGAGCCAAAAACTATTTCCGGGCATCTTGCAATCTTCGTACATGAAGGATAGAAAGGCCTCCATCCCACGCTCCTGGAAATTGATTGGTTGTATGCGGAAGTAGTGGTACGGACCTCTCGGACCCAACAACTGATACACACTCGTTTTGCCCGTGAAGATATGCCCAATGAGAGGGTCGAAGAACAGGCTCTGACGTGGTGTCCCGCCGATCTGCACATACCTGATAAATTTATCAACACCGTCCGCAAGCCTCTCGAATCTTCGAACAACAGCGGCGGTGGCACTCCCCGCAGAGTGATGATCATTGTCGCGGCGAACGAAAGAGGAGGTGAACACCTTGGTCGCATGAGCCATCCGTCTAGGAAATGAGGATTTCCTTACCACCTGATCCGCCTCATCTTCTTCCCGAGAAAGTTGCCTGCATCTGCGCGCTACGTCGTCACAGTCCTGGACAGTGCGCTTGAGCTTCTTTCGCCAACAGAGGAGTGACATGTCGGTGATCTGCCACTTGTTGGACGTTTGGACTGCGGCCTCCATTTTGATGCGCGCCATCTCCAGCCTCTCTAGGCCACCACCTCCTGATGCTTCTTCATCTGCTTTGTCCTCGTCTTTGCTGGTGGGGGCAATACCCGAAATAATCCGGCTAACTGTTTCCCCAACAATGACCGACTTTACAATCTCAGTCATGGATTGTGATTTGTGGGTAGCAGGCTAAACAGTAAGAGATACCCTGCACTAAGCACCAGCTCAAGAAATGGATAGCTCGCACTTCTATAAGTTCTATTGCTTCTTATTGTTACTCCTCCAGTTCTCCTTGCTTCGTTGGTGTAGTGATCCTGGCAGGTTTTTGTACTCAGATATTGAGGTGTGATGTTGCAAAAACACTTGGCAGACTGGTTCAGGAAATATGCTCGAAAACTTCAATTTGTTTGCGCTTTTGTTGCTGCCACTATGGCAAGAAGGCACACCGTCGTGCTCGAATCCTTGACAACATAATGGATCTGGACGGAACCATTCAGTCAAAGTTCCATGGACATGTGCCAAGTGTTTCTTGTGTGCAACATAGGAGAAATCTTGCGTAGGGAGATGGGTGATCACCTTGATAACAAAATCGGTCATAGAGTTGAAGTGAGGTGTCATAACTCGCAAGCACTTGACAACAGTTCCGATTATGTCTGTACTCTCAGAAAGACGCAGCATGACCCCGAGCCAAAAACTATTTCCGGGAGGGGAACGCTAAAACTCAGTCGACTGAGACTTTACGAAGTCTCAGTCGACGAGATTAGCTGTCCAGTTTCATCGACCTGTTTCAATCGCTGATGTATTCTTCTTTTTCAAAGGGAACCTTGCAATCTTCCTACATGAATGATAGAATGGCCTCCAGCCCACGCTCCTGGAAATTGATTGGCCGTATTCGGAAGTAGTGATACTGACCTTTCGGATGCAACAACTGGTACACAATCATTTTGCCTGTGAATATATGCCCAATGAGAGGGTCGAAGAACAGGTTCTGACGTGGTGTCCCGCCGATCTGCACATACCTGATAAATTCATCAGCACCGTCTGCAAGCCTCTCGAATCTTCGAACAGCAGCTGCGGTGGCACTCCTAGCAGAGCGATGATCATTGTCGCAGCCAACGAAAGAGGGGATGAACACCTTGGTAGCATGAGCCATCCGTCTAGGAAATGCGGATTTCCTTACCACCTGCTCCGCCTCGTCTTCTTCCCCAGAAAGTTCCTTGCATCTGCGTGCTACGTCATGGCAGTCTTGGGCAGTGCGCTTGAGCTTCTTTTGCCAACGGAGGAGCGACGTGTCGGTGATCTGCCACTTGTTGGACGTTTGTACTGCGGCCTCCATTTTGATGCGCGCCATCTCGAGCCTCTCTAGGCCACCACCTCCTGATGCTTCTTCATCTGCTTTGTCCTCGTCTTTGCTGGTGGGGGCAATACCCGAAATAATCCGGCTAACTGCTTCCCCAACAATGACCTACTTGACCATCTCAGCCATGGATTGCGATTTGTGTGTAGCAATACCCTGCACTACGCACCAGCTCAAGAAATGGATAGCTCTCAGTTCTACAAGTTGTATTGCTTCTTATTGTTACTTCTCCTTGCTTCGTTGGTGTAGTGATCCAAGTGAGCGGCTGAAATATCGAAGCCTGTGCTTCCAAAACAAGTGAGCGGCTGAAACATCTAAGCTTGATGGTGTCCTTTTGGGTAAGTGGAGACAAAAGATTTGTCTCACTACGTTAGCTAAGAGAGAGCTGGTCTGCTGCTCCCTGCTGGGGGAGCAAAATTGGTGAGACAAACTATATTTGGAGATGATTTCCTTGGAGGTGGTGCCAGCGGACATGGCGTTTAGCACTCCATTGTCTTTTGAAGGAGTACTATTCTTGCATGACCGGCGGACCGGCAGTACCTCCTCACCTCATCACAATAGTACTTGTCGCCTCAGCTAACAATCATCTTGAATATCGATCGAAGCACGCCACCTTATCTTGAAGGTACGTACTGAGCATTCATTTCTAGAGGGTGCCACAAGCTCACAATTTACATCCTGGCAGGACTGGACCCTAGAGCAGAGGGTGACAAACTTTACATACACAATGTATTGATAGCCTAATCTAAAACACTAACTTCTCTACTTCTACTCCCTATGTTCCTAAATATAAGTCTTTGTAGAGATTCCAATATATACAGTCTACATACGGATGTATATAGACATATTTTAGAGCATAGATTCACTCATTTTGCTCCGTATGTAGTTCATACTGAAATCTCTAGAAATACTTATATTTAGGAATGGAGGGAGTACAAAAGATTCGGTTGGTGATGATGATGTGCCTGCCTTTCGTCATCTCTGACCATCAGATCTACATCTAACGATTGTGAGATAAGTTTTGGCATTTTTGCAACAAGACCCCGCTTCACTACACCAATTTGTAGAAAACCCCTTAGTACTAACCAGCCACATCCCTCCCTCAGCTCATCAAAAGAGCCGCGAGGAATACATTTTCAATGAAACTGAATATATTTTTAGTTTTTTATATGTACACACCAAAACTAGAGTGGTCTTCTTTTAATTTTGTGAACATGTATTATTCTACTTCGGATCCGTTGCAACACACGAGCACATTGCTAGTAATTCTAAAACACTATGAAAACATCGTCATGATTCTAACACATACCTTCAAAATAGCATAAGCTTTTAGACAATTTATCTTTTTATAGAGAGAAGTTTATACTGCAGCCTAAACTTGTCTTAGGGTTAACTTTACAACCCTAAACTGTACTTTGGTTCAAGTTTCACAATCATTTATAATACAACTTTGAGATGGATTGATCTAATTTCGATTAATCTTCTGCGTTCTCCCTCCAACCTATGATCCTCTGTTCCCGTATCCTCACCTGGGGCGCTTGGCACATGATTTGAAATACCTCGGTGAAAAGTAAAGGAACTAGGTATGGAATTTATTTATTTTTGGAAAGAAAGACATTGAATGAGGAAGGGAGACTAGAAAGCTTGAGTGGGGGAGAAGTGGGAACCAGAGAGAGCATGGAGGAAGCTAGAACCTAAGATCAGGGAAGGATATGGAATAGAAGACAGAATTAGGAGAAAGAGAAAGCGGCATGATGCCTGTCGCGGGCAAATCGCCCAAGTCGTCGCTCAAGTTACTGTAGGAGGGGAAAGTTTTGGTACTATCAGTTCACTGCTCTCTTTTTTTTGAGCGAGGTTATCAGTTCACTGCTGCTACTATTGTCTTGGACAGAACCTTGAGGCCTGGCAAAAAGAAAAAGAAAAAAAAAACTGGAATGACAAAAGGCCGCAGGCTCCACTTGCTGACTGTCTCACTTTAGGCGGCGATGCTTCCGAATCATGGGCCGACGAATCAGCCCATGCTCAATCGCATAGCCTTTTTTTCTTGTCGACGGATGATTAAATTTAGCAAAAAAAACAGCGACACCACCTCAAAAAAAGGGGGAAAACAGCGATAAAAACCAATTTGGAGATGCGAGGAATCAAACCCCGTGCCTCTATTCCGCATTGATGAACACTCTACCAATTGAGCTACATCCCCTTTCACATGCATTGCATTAATTCAAGCTAATAATATTAATTAACTGACTGCAATCAAGAAAAATATTTGTCATAAATATATATGCCAAGAAAAACGTGAGTTTGTTTTCATGCAGGCGTGAAAGCTATACATACACCATGCCGTTGAGCAGGCTGTACTTAAACTAGTTTCTTCCTGTAACAAACAAAACAGTCAGCCAGACATGAGGACACATGGCTAGTTCACCTAGCGTAGGGCAGAAACCAAGTCAATTTGTGTGCTCGCTACTATCGATCACACAAGATCATTTAAATTGTGAACTGACCACACAAGATCAGGTTGGGTACAAAGCTCCCATAAAAAAGAGTTCGGTACAAAGCTCCCATAAAAAAAGATTGGGTACAAAGCAAACGATGACATCGCTTAAATTAATGCTGGAGCTTCTCCTATCTATCCAATTATCCATCCTTGAGCATGCAACTTCCAGCCAAGTTGACGATTCAATCAGCAGTCAATGCAGCGTCACGTAGTGTTCTTTCTTGCCGGCTAATTTTTGCAGGAAAAGGAAAAGTGATAAATAAAAAACAAAATGGAGATGCGAGGTATCAATCCCCCTGCCTCTATCAAACATAGATTAGGGCTCTACCAATTGAGCTACATCCCCATTAATATGGATTGCACTAATTTGTGGTTTTAATATTTATTAATTAATTACTTGTGATCAAGAAAAATATTTCTATATAGGTCCAGCAATTTTTTGTTTTAATTCAGTTGATTAGATAAACAAATGTGACATTCTTAAGTAAAACTCCTACTCTGCGCTGGCCTTTTATCATTCTTATCTGTCTTACCCATGCTCCTTTCAGGCTTGCTAAATCTGGTTTGTATGTGTTGGTACAATTGAGTTCCCCGAGAGTTTTGGAGATTGTTGGATCAAAACAGTGATGGACTAATGTGTTTGCTAGTACACACAGAGAGATTAGTGGCGGTGCAGAAATCCTTCAGTACCCTCGGTAGAGTTACTAGCATGGCTAGAAGTCTTAGATCGAAGGTCACACTGTGGTTTTACTCAGGTTCGGGCCTCCCATGATGAGTAATGCCCTACATCCTTGTTGTTGTTGTCATTCATGGAGGGTATACCTCGTGCGAGGGACTACAAGGGATTGTGTGAAGTTCTATCGAGAGTTGAGTTCTAATGAGTGCACTCTAGCTTCCCTTATATACACGGTGGAGACTAGGGTATATACCTTCCGTCGGGCTCCTTCCTGTCGTCGGGTACTTGTTGGACCTTCTAGACCCTTAGGCAGGCCTGGGCCTAAATTTATCTTAGGCCCCGATTCAATTTTTGGATTTTATTATCCGGTTGTAAACATATACACATGTACTTTACCGATCTCCAGCAAAATCAGGGTATCTGGAAACAGGTGCAGGGTGGGCTCATGGTGGAGAAAAGGATGAGGAAATGAAGATGGCGCTGGCGCCTCGCCCCACGTAGTCCATGTCGATGGTGCCTTTTGTCCATCCCCTACTCCCCTTGGCTCCGGTGGCCCGAGCAGACGAGCACTGCTCCCCTAGGTCGATGATGCGGATACCGAGCAACAAACGATGGATCGAGTGTTGTATCGGATACCGGCGTGTGACTGTGGTGATTCGGAAAGTAAGTGTAATTATTACAACAAAAAAAGACTACCCAGCCACATAATCAAGGGTCACCCAGTTTTTTTAGGACGGGTTTTTTGTACTGATATATTCTTTTTGTTCTGCAAGAAAACTTCTAATCTATTCATCTTCTATTATGGTAGTACAACGGACATTAGAAATAACTAGCAAAAGGCCCGTGCGTTGCAAAGGGAGAGAAAAAACCATAACCTTCAACGGCCATGACTACATTTTGCTGCATCACCGAAATATACACATGAACAATTTTCGAAATCATGAACATTTTTTAAAACTCGTGCACATATCTGAAATCGTGACTTCTAATTTTTTGAACATTTTCTAAAATCAAGAATTTTTTTGAATTTATGAACGTTTTATACTATTTGCAAACACTATTTTTAAATTCTGAACATTCTTTTAAACAATATTCTTGAATTGGCGAACATTTCTAGAATCGACGAATATTTTATTGGAAATTGGTGGAACAATTTGTGAAATTCACGGACAATTTTTAATTTACCAAACATTTTTCAATTTAATGAACAGTTTTTGAAATGCATGATTATTTTTGAATCAATGAACATTTTATAATAAATAAATTATTTTGCAAGTCACGAGCAATTTTTGAATTTTTAGGATATTTTTCCATTTTTAAGATTGTTTTGAATTAGCGGAATTTTCTTCAATTTCATTAACATTTTTTAATACTCAAACTTTCTAAAAAATCATGATTTTTTTTATGTTCTGAATAATTGTTTTTAAAATTGCGAATATTGTTTAAGTCCTCCTCATGAGTCATTGACGGGTGCCAAAGACGGGCTTCTCCATTTCAGCATGATACGTCGCCTGCCTATGATTCCACCCTTGTTTTATTTTTGATCTGTTAACCAATAAATTCCATACTTCCACTAACTTCCATATTTATAATGTTCTTCCTTTTGCATCTTCATTTCAATGTCGTTAAATAAGTTGCACCAAATTAAAAACTATGAACATTTTCAAAAATCATTTAAGCCATCCTTATATTTTATGCAATTGCATTTCCAAATTCCTTTTGAGCCACTCCAAAAATCCCATGCCTTTTTCTACTTCAAGTTTAGTCCCCAAACTTTGCCAATAATTCTTTTATCACTTTACCAAGCTCAACAAAATTATCATAAATTTTGGACATGTCTAAAACCTATTCCTAGTTCAAGCACATTTGAATTAAATTCAAATTAGTTTGAATTTAAACCTTGCATTGCCCACTTCTAATTTTCTTGGAACAAGCACATTTTTTCGAGTCCAGGAAAATAACAACTTGCCAAAACACCATTCCTATCCCTCTATCCTTTTTACTCTGTCTCCATTTATGTTTAGTAAGTAGAAAAGGAGGCGAATTGGGAGATAGGGAGAGAGTCAAAGACCATCCTAGCAACTAACCCAGCCAGCCCATTTGGCCCAAGGCCCAGCCCAGTCGCACCTTAACCTAACCTAGCTCGATCGAACCCTTCGCTCCTCTATCCCAATCGATCCTTCCCCCACCTTGCGCCGTCAGGGGAGGCGCCCACTACTAGGGAAAAGCCCGTGCTACTGATAAGGCGCTACGGCTAATGCTTAGCAATGGCGCGCCTAGATCCACGCTACTGCTAAATTGACTTAGTAGTAGCGCTTCTTCAGAACAGCACTACTGGTAATTAGTAGTAGCGTTTCTCCTTTCCCGCGCTACTACTATTATTTAGTATTTTATTTCTTTTTTATTTCATGTTGTATTCATACATCTTTACACAAGTTTTCATACAACAGGAATTTAGAGATTGTTTTTACATCATAATGAGTTATTACATCACGGGGTGAAAGAACCGTGGACTAGTTTCAAGTGGATGTCCATCCACTTGAAACTAATCCGCGGTTCTTTCACCCAATGATATAATAATATCATCATCATCATCATCATCATATCATTAACAACTTATCATCATAATACATCATTGTCATATAACACCTCCTCGAGATCATCATTTTCATCAATGACATCACATAGCAAATTGGTCACTAGTCGTAATCACAAGTACTCCTCATTATCAACTCTAACACATTACCACATAATAAACATATTGTACCTCATAGGACCTATTACATTCGATTAAGACATACTACATTTTCTAAGGTAAAATAGCAAAAAACAAGATAGCCCCTGACTCTCCATTATGGAGAATGGAGATTAGCCTGTCTCCAATTCTTGCCTTTCGCTGAATGTTACTTCCAAGAACCTCCTTGCGAATGTCCATACATTTCTTCCATTCTTTGATGAACATGTGTTCACGGGTTTTAGAAATCCAATATGCACAGGTGAGCTCCATAGATTTACATGGCAGTGTTCAGAACTGAGAGGCGACCATGTAGAGACATCAGATGAGGCACACAATCCATCGGGAGTTTCTGTTGAAAAACATAATAATAACTTCGTAGTTAGCAATGATGTACTAGTTTTAGAAGTATGCAAAAGATGCACGGATGTCGTAATAGTAAAAAATCTTACCAGGGTATCTCCAGAGAAGTTACCGTGGTTCAACACATGCACTAGTGGCACGTATTCACCATAATTTGGAGGAGTTCGATAATAGTTATTGTAATTCTCAAGAAGAGTACAAAATGCGATAAGATGATTTTTCTCCTTATACGTTAATTCGGTGCCATCGGTGTAGTCGGTTTTATCTATCATCTTCCGCATAGTCTTTAAAGAATCAAAATAAGCTGTCAATGGAAATAAGCTATCAACTATTTTGAATAAACAATATAAATTAGTTAATAACTATGTTTGAGAAACTCACATAGCGGTACAATCGGAAGCGTATCAACAAGGAACCAAATGTCCATATTGTCTTGCTCGATGTCAGGATCACCAAATCCATGGTGACAATCATACCCTCATAAAAACTATACATTTTGCAAAGTGCTTCCTAATTTTTGCAACCAAAATGGGTTACGCTCTGAGCATTGCACATATTTACTTTAAAATCCATATCATGATGGGTCCTTAAGTGTATTTTCTTTGTTTCGAAATTTCCATGGTCTTCAAAACTCATCCTCTCCAAGACATAGCATCTTGCATGGCATGGGATAAGCTAGTCGAATTGTAAAATATGAAAATTAGACGTTGAAATAGTTGAAGTCATGCTTAATTACGAAAAAACACTTGTCATTGTGGCGTACCGTTTCACAATTGAAGGTCTCCTCGAGCTTAATGCTGAAGCGCCGATCTTCGTCCAGCTGAACGAACATGTCGCACATATCTCGATCGTCGTGGCACCAGCTACACTCCCCCGGGAGACTGTCGTCGTCCGAGTACGACATTTCCTACGTTCATAATTCAAAGATTAAACTTGTACATATTCTAGCACAAGTCATGCCAGAATTCACGAAAAAATCCGGCATGACCTTTGCTAAAAAAGGACATATCGAGCGCCTGAAATTTGCCGGAACAGAAATTAATCAACACTCCGGCAAAACATAGGCCACTCGAAGATGTAAACTGAACATGAACGACCACTTGGGCAGCCGCATATCCTATTTGAGCAACAACACAAGATATACAAGGATATTTGGCTGGTCTCACCTCGATGTCGGAGGGGGTCGGTGACTGGGACGTTGGCGGGGATGTCGGAGGGGGTCGGTGACGGGGACGACGGTGGTCACCTGAAACCATATAAGTTATCACTAATACATCCCGAATAATTGCTTAAACTAAAAAATAACAACAAATATGACATGTTCAACTAGTTTTATTAATTCAACTAGTTCTTACTAAATATAAACTTACTATAAATAGAAAAAACTAGCTCTTTCTAAAAATAAAGTAGTTCAACTAGTTATATTAATTATCTTACTAAAAATACATTAGTTCTATTAATTCAAGTAGTTCAACTAGTTTATTAATTTACTTACTAAACTAGTTCAACTACAACTAAAGTAGTTCAACTACAACTTCTATTAATCATACTGCCCTGGTTAACTAGTACCATCACTACTAGTAATTAACATCTACTACTACTAAAAATCTAGTACTAACTAAGCAACATCTAGTACTAGCTATGAACCCTAAATTAACATCTACAACTACTAAATCTAGTACTAACTAGTGGCAGGGGGTGGGGGCGACAGAGAGGTAGCTAGGGGCGACGAGGTCGAGGGCGGTGGGAGGAGGGCTGCCGGCGGAGGAGGGAGGAGGGGCGGCCGCAGGCGGAGGGAGGAGGCCGGCGGCGGAGGAGGGAGGGGCGGCCGCGGGCGGAGGGAGGATGTGCGAGGAGGAGGGAGGTGGGACGAAAGGAGGGGAGTACCTCGGCGGCGGACGGATGAAGGCGGCGGCGGTGGCGACGCACGACGACGGTTATCGGCACGGGGGCGAGAGTGAGAGTGTGAGTGAGGGCCGGTCGTGCGCATGGGGATAAGGTAGGGATAGTTGTAGCGCGTTTGCCAAAACGCGCTACAGCTAATCTGAATAGCAGTAGCGCTTTGCATATAAACCGCTACTGCTAAGTGTAACTATACAAAAAATACGTCAATGCAAAAATACATTGGCCATCAATGATCTTTTTGTGTACAATCTGAATTGTCAATATGAGTCCTCTCCGGTAGGAACCGGAGAGGACTCATATTGCGGGCACTAATTTTACACATAGAGTTCAATGAAGACCAACTGGTTGTGGTAGTTTCAGAAATAAAATATTTAAGGTGGTAAACATCCTGTTCACGGAGCGAGGTGGGACTAAACTTGTGGACTGATCTTAGTAGTAGCGGTTTTCCTAGAAGCGCGCTGCTGCTAACTTCTATAGCAGTAGCACTGTTCAGTATAGTGCGCTACTGCTATAACTAGCGGGTGGGGGGGGGGGCGAGGTCATGGCAATTATAGCAGTAGCGCGGCTTGTAGTGGACGTGCTACTGCTATTTTCCTGTCAGCAGCGCGTTTCGATAACACGCGCTGCTGCTAAATAGCAGTAGCGTGGTATTTTGAGGAGCGCTACTGGTAAGATTCTGTGTATAGGCTTTTTCCTAGTAGTGGCCGCAGGAGCGCGCTCGATGCCCGACATCCGCCGGCTCCGCCCAACGCCGGCGAGGCTGCCTCGCCGTCGGCCTCGCTCTTCCTTACCTCGCCTCTATGCTCCTCCTCTCCTGCTGCATCGTGCCACCCTGCCCGAGCCGCTCTACCTCCGTCCCCATGACGCCTGTGGCCACCAATGCCACGACGGCACCCTGCACCACGCCGCCGCATCGTGCCGCCGCACCTTCTACTCGCGCTGCTGCTGCAGCAGGTCGCCGTCTCATCTGAACTGCATCGCCCCTCCTTTCTTTCTTCTTCTCTCCCTCACCTCCATGTCTCCTTTCTGCCCCGGAGTCGTGGATGCCATGGATCTGCCCAAGAATCCATGCTCCGGCCTTCCTCGTCGCCACCGGCGACCAGTGCCTCGCCGCCCGCCTCTGGATCCGCCTTCCCAACCCCAGTCGCGCATAGATCACTCCCTACAAGCTCCAGCCCCTGCAGCAGTTCTCCATCGTGGGTTGAACACTCGAGAAATGCAGGGTCTTTTTTGTAAACATGAAACGTTTTTAGTCACTTAAGCAGGGACTGTGGGTTGATTTCAAAGAAACAGAGGGGCTCTTTCGCAAAAACAATAATGACGGCAGAAAAAAAATCATAATTTCCAATGGTCATGATCACATTTCACTGCATCACCGAGATACAATAGCTCTCTCAATTTCTCGAAATCATGAACATTTTGAAATTATGAACAATTTGTTAAACTCATGCACATATTTGAAATAGCAAACAACATACTATTACAAATTTCTGAACATTTTCTACAATAAAGAATATTTTTTTAATTTATGAATATTTTTGCTATTTACAAACATTTTTTAAAAATTGTGAACATTTTTAAGCAATTTCCTGAACTGACAAACATTCTATAATCGATGAACTTTTTTTAGAAATTGGGTGGAATTGTTATTGAATTTGACGAACTTTTTTTGATTTAACGAACATTTTTGGAAATCCCCGTGCGTTGCAACGGAAAAAAACTATCAAGTTATACATGTGTGGTAGATATAAAAAAGTATGAATCAAATTCACAAAGTATATACAAATGATGTCATGATGAGATAAGACACTTTTAAAATGTAATTTCAAAAACGAACAATATGATGCTCATCAAGACTTGATTTTTTAAGGCGTCACAACAAAATATTTTTTGGCTGAGCAAACTGCATTGACGGACCCTGCCTGAGCTATACTGATAAATAAAGTGGCTCGCCTGGACTTAGCGTAGCGGTGTTTACCATAACCACTATTGTAATACGAGAATAAGCATAACTGTGTATGAAAGCAAAATAGACATTTAGTCATTTTAATACAGCTTACAAAAACAAACCCTTAGAAAATTATGTCAATTTTGTTGGGTTCAGCGTTGTACAAAACACGGAAACCCTTTTTTACACAATGCGAAGGACTAAATAAAATCATAAAACGAGCTATATAGATCTCCTAATAAAACCTTTATGGAAGCTACAATTAGTTTTGTTCATTATTTACGGTGTGTTTTAATTTTTGTGAACATTTTCTAAAAGCTGATGGACATGTTTTTTAAATTCCTGAATATGCTTCGAGTATTGGCTCATTTAAAAAAATCATGAATATTTTTTATTTCATGAAAATTCATTTGAAATTGTGATTTGTTTATAATATGTGAACAATTTTTTAAGTCATGAACATTTTATGATTTTTCGAATATTTTTTAAATTCACAAACAGTTTACCATTTTCCTACTTTTTTTCAAAACTCGCAACTGTTTGATATTTTGGAAATCCGAAATTAATTTTGAGATAATAAACCAAAATAGAAATAAAAAAGTAAAAAGAAATAAAAAATAGGGGGCGTCACGAATCCGAAATTAATTTTTAGAGAAAAAAAATTAAAATAGAAAAAAAAAGATATAGAAAACAGGGGCGCCACGACCCGCACATGGGCTGGCCCATTACTGCGCTTAAGATGGGAAAAAGAAGGAGAAAAACCGTGAGAATGAGGGATAGAACCCTGGCATCCTGTGTGCAGCGTCATAGCCTGTGCCATCGCGGTACTCATGCATTCATGATATTATATCGTATCCACCCTTAATAACATAACACGGGAGCGATATTTGAAATTAAAAACGAAACGTTTTTGCCACTTACGGGTGGCATTGGTGGGTAATTATTGCCAACTTCGAGGGTTGTTTTTATGAGTACGGGCAGAAACCCAATTTTCTTTATTATTAGGTAAAGATAAAAATTACATCCAGATTCATAGACCACCTAGCGATGACTACAGCCATTGAAGCGAGCTGAAGCCGTGCCGCTGTCAATGTCCCTCCCTCTCCGAAGCTGGGCAAAATTTGTTGTAGTAGACAGTTAGAAAGTCGTCATGCAAAGGCCCCATTGGACCAACGCAACAGAACAACAACCGCCGTCAATGAAGAGTAATGTAGATCAAAATGACAAATCTAAAAACACTCAAACGTAGACAAATGACGACCATATCGAACAAATCCACCAAAAACAGATCCGTCGGTGACACATCTTCACACGCCCACCGACGATGCTAGATGCACCACTGAAACAGGTGCTAGGTGGGGAGAATCTTATTTCATCTTCAGGGAGCTGCCACCATCTCGCCTTCCTAAGTAGGACACAAAGTCTAACAAAACTCAAAGAAATATGTAAAAACAGAGCCCTCCCACTGGTAAGAGCCGGGATCCACTTCGCTCCCATGGCCCTAAGGCCACCGGAAGGTGAGGCGGACCGGCGGCGATGCCGGCGGGAGGTAGAGAAACCCTTGTACAGGTGTATTTGACTGAAATACGTCAATCCAATTGGGGCCTTAGGGTTCACATTACAACTCTCAACTTATTCTGGCTCAAGTTTCACAACCATCCATAATACAACTTTGAGATGGATTGAGGACGAGTCGTGGCTGGATGGTTGGGGTTGGCAGTGGCCATGGAACCCACCAAAGATCGATCCCTTGGATGGATGTAGGTGTCTCATCCGGGGTATTTTTTCCTTGCAGGTATCTCGCGTGTCTACGGGCCATAAGGATAATGACGTATCTATTTCTCACGGAGTCGAATGGCTTCGAAAATTTCCCTAGACGCGTTGCATGTGTATGTTGCAGATCTTGATGGACACATAGCAGGTGGGTGTGTGGTGTGTGTTGTGCTGCTGTACTAGTCTATGGCATTTTTTTTTGGAAAAGGGGGAGATCCCCGGCCTCTGCATCAAGGCGATGCATATGGCCACATTAATTAATAAACAAATAAGTTCAACATAAGTCTTGAAGTCTCAAAACGAACGAACCAAAAAAGCTCACAAAGAGCAAAAGGGTAAAAGTAAAGCCACAACCGGCAGGCAAAAGAAAGATAGAAAAATTAATTGCCTTTCCTATGACATGACCGCCATCCAAACCGGTTGAAAATAGTCTGAGTTACCATCTCCCATCGAATAGATCCAGTAACCAAATGCTTCCTGGCCTCCGTCGGAGTGAGTAGCGACCACATACGGATTAACGTAGTGGCTCAGAAGATAACCTGCAAAAAAAGAGTATTCGTTGTTCTGTTAAAAACAAAATCATTTCTGCAGTTCCAGACTGCCCATAGTAAAGCACATACTCCTACACGAATGTGTCTCGCTATTTCGGAATCTATCCCGTCAAGCCACGTCCCAAATAACGTGTTGATATTTTTTGGAGGAGTAATATTAAAAGCTATATGGAAAGTCTGCCATAAAATTTTAGCCATTGGACAGTCCAGAAAGAGGTGTTTGATGGATTCATCCCTGTTAAAAAACTACATCTTGTAGAACCAATCCAGTTGCATTTTTTCAAGTTGTCCTTAGTTAAAATGACTTGTTTGTGTACAAATCACATAAACACTTTAACTCCCAAAGGTGCTTTGACATTCCAAACATGTTTCGAACTAGGAATAGAGCTAGAGTTGATATATAACATCCAGATACATTGATTTAACCGTAAACTCTCCACTCCTAGTTAGCTTCCAGCACAACTGGTCTGGTTGTTGAGAAAGCTGCACATCCATCAGTCATCTCACAAGATGGAGACAAGCTTCCCAACGGGTTCCGGCTAGTGTTCTCCTGAAGTGGATATTAAGAGGAGTGGACTGAAGTATTGTTGTAATGAAAGCGTCTCTTCGTTGAACAATGCTATAAAGGGAAGGATATTGAAGCGCGAGAGGTGTTTCCCCTAGCCATGTATCCTCCCAGAATCTCGTAGAGGTACCATTTCCGACTATAAACTTTTTCCTGTTGAAAGAGACTGATTTAACTCTCATCAGTCCTTTCCAAAAAGGCGAGTCCATCGGCCTCACTGTTACATGGGACAAAGTTTTGGAATGAAGGTACTTATTACGCAGAATCTGCGCCCACGTAGCCTCCGTCTCTACAGATAGCTTATACATCCACTTGCTGAGAAGACATCTGTTCTTTGCCTAAAGATTTTCGATACCTAGACCCCCTTGGTCTTTCGGTCGAAAAATAATATCCCATTTAGCGAGTCTATACTTTCTCTTCATGTCATCACTCTGCTAGAAGAAGCGGGATCGACAGAAGTCCAGTTTTTCCGAACTCCAACTGGTACCTCGAAAAAAGACAAGAGAAACCTAGGCATGCTCGTGAGTACTGAATTAATGAGAATTAATCGGCCCCCATATGACATCAGCTTGCCCTTCCAGCAACTCAGTTTCTTTTCAAATCGATCCTCTATACACTTCCATTATCTATTCATTAGCTTACGATGGTGAATTGGTATACCCAAATACGTGAAAGGTAAAGCCCCCAGTTCACACCCAAACAATTGTTTGTACGCCTCTCATTCCTCATTGGCTCTTCCGAAGTAGAACAATTCGCTTTTGTGAAAGTTAATCCTTAACCTGGTCAATTGTTCGAATAAGCATAACACCAGCTTCATGTTTCTTGCTTTTGCCAAGTCATGCTCCATGAAGATGATAGTATCATCTGCGTACTATAGGATAGACACACCTCCATCAATTAGATGAGGTACTAGGCCACCTACTTGACCAGCATCCTTTGCCCTTCCTATTAGAATTGTCAACATGTCGACTACTATGTTAAACAGAATAGGTGACATTGGATCTCCTTATCTCAGGCCCTTATGCTTTTGGAATTAGTGACCTATATCGTCATTCACTTTAATTCCAACACTTCCTTTTTGCGTGAAAGATTCTACCTGGTGTCTCCAGGCCTGATCAAAACCTTTCATGCGCAAGGCCTGTTGCAGAAATGGCCATTTGACTTTATCCTACGCTTTTTTGAAATCCACTTTGAAAACAACCCCGTCTATTTTTTCGTATGGATTTCATGGAGCGTTTCATGAAGGACCACAACTCCTTCTAGGATGTTTCTGTCCGGCATGAAAGCAGTTTGGGATGGCTGCATCACAGAGTGCGCAATCTGCGTGAGTCTATTAGTCCCAACCATCATAAATTTTTTGAAACTTACGTTAAGAAGACAGATAGGCCTGAACTGCTCAATTCTCACAGCCTCTGTTTTCTTCGGAAGCAAAGTTATTGTTCCAAAATTCAGATGAAACAACTGAAGTTGTCCAGAGAATAGATCACGGAACATCGGTATCACATCCCCTTTAATTATGTGCCAGCATTTTTTATAGAACTCCACCAGAAATCCATCTGGCATCGGAGAAACTCATCGTCTGCGGATTTATTCCTCACAATTTCTTGGATCAAGTCATCTATCATTATCTGACCATTTTTTTGAAAACGTATTGAATAGGAATTTTCTTTATTAAAGTTTTTCCTTCTGTCGCCAGAATTCAAAAAACATCCTCACCTTCATTCTTAAACCCAAATATTGAAAACACGTCATCCGGTCTAAGTGAAATAATACCTTTACTACCGGATTCTTCTTGTATCATGATTTTTTTTGCTGTTTGTGTTATAACCTAGAATCATAAAATTCAGCAAAAAATCTCTCATTTGAATTGATGGAATGATCAACATCTCTTGCAAGTTTATCTCGTAGAACCTAAATCGCTGAGCGGTTGTTAATTTCTCCGACTAGACCCCGGCCCGATAAAACCCCACCCAGCGCACGGCGACCACCGCCCCAACCTAATAATCGTTTAGTCCCACATTGCTTTTGGTCTCGCTAATTTACCTGTTTATATACCTTCCTCTACATACAATGTTGAGTCCCTTAGCGTGGCGGTCTTACCTGAGCAGGCTATTGAAAGTCATGAAACGACACCATCTTTTTTCACATGCTACAGTGTGACACACAAACACGCATGCAAAATTTTGGTGCGTTTCAACACTCAGTGCATTTACTATGATTTTCTCCGTTAAAATACGGAAAAACGATCTCCCGACGTGACGCAACGTGTGTTCGTACTATGATTCCGTTGATTTTTGCCATGGGGGCCGGTGGGGGTTACTCACATGCGCATGCAAAAGTTGGGTGCGGTATGCCCATGCGCACATGTACTTGTAGTGCAAACCCGAGGTATAGGTTAGGGGGGAAGGGGCACCCGCGAGGTTTTCTCCTTCACAAAGTCATGAAACGACACCATCTTTTCTTCACATGCTACAGTGTGACACACAAACACGCATGTAAAATTTCGGTGCGTTTCGACACTCGGTGCATTTACTATGATTTTCTCCGTGAAAATACGGAAAAACAGTCTCCCGACGTGACGCAACGTGCTTTCGTACTCCGATTCCGTGGATTTTTGGCGTGGGGGCCGGTGGGGGTCACTCATACGCGCCTGCAAAAGTTGAGTGTGGTACGTCCATGCGCAGATGTACTTGCAGTGCAAACCCGAGGTATCGATTAGGGGAGAAGGGGCACCCGCGGGGTGTTCTCTTTCGCGAAGTCATGAAACGACACCATCTTTTTTTCACATGCTACAGTGTGACACACAAACACTCAAGCAAAATTTTGGTGCGTTTCGACACTCGGTGCATTTACTATGATTTTCTCCGTGAAAATATGGAAAAACGGTCTCCCAACATGACGCAACGTGCGTTTATACTCTGATTCCGTGGATTTTTGGAGAGGGGGCCGGTGGGGTCACTCACACAAGCATGCAAAAGTTGGGTGCGGTACGTCCATGTGCACATGTACTTGCAGTGCAAACCCGAGGTATCGGTTAGGGGGGAAGGGGCACCCGCGAGGTGTTCTCTTTTGCAAAGTCATGAATCGACAGCATCTTTTTTTCACATGCTACAACGTGACACGCAAACACGCAAGTAAAATTTCGGTGCGTTTCGACACTCGGTGCATTTACTAGGATTTTCTCCGTAAAATATGGAAAAAGGGTCTCAGACGTGACGCAACGTGCGTTCGTACTCCAATTCCGTTGATTTTTGGCATGGGGGCGGTGGGGGTCACTGACACGTGCATGCAAAAGTTGAGTGCGGTACGTCCATGTGCACATGTACTTGCAGCGCAAACCCGAGGTATCGGTTAGGGGGGAAGGGGCACCCGCGAGGTGTTCTCTTTCGCAAAGTCATGAAACGACACCATCTTTTTTTCACATGCTACAGTGTGACACGCAAACACGCAAGCAAAATTTCGGTGCGTTTTGACACTCGGTGCATTTATTAGGATTTTCTCTGTGAAAATACGGAAAAAGGGTCCCAGACGTGACGCAACGTGCGTTCGTACTCCGATTCCGTTGATTTTTGGCGTGGGGGCCGGTGGGGGTCACTCACACGCGCATGCAAAAAATGAGTGTGTTTCGACATTAAATTCATTTAATATGAGTTTCTACATGAAAAAATACAACAAATGCAATGACTTAATATTTAATTTTTCACCGCCGGCACGCACGGCGCAAACAGGCGGGCCAGCTAGGCGAACCACGGCGGCCACTTAGTGTCGTTTGCGGCGCAGAAGGGCCCATGAAGCATAAGCCAGGCCACCGCCCAACGTGCTAATCATTTAGTCCCACATTTCTTGTGGACACGCATATTCACCTGTTTAAATATTGTTATCTGCACACAATGTTAATTCCTTTAATGTGGCGGTGTTACTGAAGTAGAATAACGTAAATGATGCTCTGGCACTCCATAATCATGGAGTGTCACAACAATCATTTACATTAATCTTCTTAAGTAAATCCGTCCACATTACAAGAATTTTTTTGTGTTTATTAAAATTTTGCAACTATACAAAAATAATAAAAAAATATTGCATCATACGACGGGTATACTTACCCAGAAGGAATGATGTACGTGTTGCTTTGCTTGTTGATAAAGTTCAACAAGCAGAGCAACACCTACACCATCTGGATCCGTATACATGTAATATAAAGCAATAATAACTGAACATTAAAATATTATCCGACTTTTTAAACTAGTACATATGAGTCTCCACAATCAATGTGGTACTAAAATTCTTTATAAAAAAAGGTTAGCCCTACGATGGCCACAAAAGGCGCCCGGGGAAGGCCCACGGTGCGCACGGGCCATGGTGGGGCGGCCGGCCGTGTGTGCGCCGCTGATGGCAGTAATCGCCCACAGTGTTGTATTTTTAGTCCCACATTGCTAATTTTGACGACGAATCATGTGTTTAAATAGCTACATCCATATACAACATCAAGTCTTTAATCGTGGTAGCCATACCTCACTATGCTTATGCATGTTCTGCTCTGTCACTCCATAATTGTTGTGGACTGATAAAGCATGACCTGCATCAGTGTTGTAAGGTATGACTATCCATGCATTAAGACTTTTTTGCACGTCTCGACGAAACATTTTTTTCGACATCCTTCAAATGGCCCCAAAAAATTTTCAGACGTTTGTACACTTATGACAAGCAAGCATGGAAGGTTTCGGGCCATTTCGAATCTCCAAGAAATTTCTACAATTTTCAACGCTCTGAAACCGAAACACACGCCCCGGACGTGACGCGACATGAGTGTGTGCTCGGAACACATTGAACTTTTGCGAGGGGTCCTACGGTGGGCATGCCTACCCTGTAGCAAAATTTGGGAACATGGTCAAAGAATGACCTTCCTCTCCGCACGCCTTTCTGGTAGGAGGGAAGGCCCCGTCCCGATAGACATTTTTTTTCAACATCCTTCAACGTCCCAAATATTTTTCAGACGTTTGTACACTCATGGAAAGCAAGCATGGAAGGTTTCGGGCCATTTCGAATCTCCGCAAAATTTCTATGATCTTGCACGCTCTGAAACCGAAATACACTCTCCGGACATGACGCGACATGAGTGTGTGCTCGGAACACACTGAACTTTTGCGAGTGGTCCTACGGTGGGCATGCCTACCCTGTCGCAAAATTTGGGGTCGTTTTGAACATGGTCAAAAAATGACCTTCCTCTCCGCATGCCGTTCTGGTAGGAGGGAAGGCCCCGTCCCGACAGAGGTTTTTTTTCGATATCCTTCAAATGGCCCCAAATATTTTTTAGACGTTTGTACACTCATGGCAAGCAAGCATGGAAGGTTTCGGGCCATTTGAAATCTCTGAGAAATTTCTACGATTTTCCACGCTCTGAAACCGAAACACACTCTCCGGACGTGACGCGACATGAGTGTGTGCTCGGAACACACTGAACTTTTGCGAGGGGTCCTAGGGGGGCATACCTATCCTGTCGCAAAATTTGGGGTTGTTCTGAACATGGTCAAAAAATGACCTTCCTCTCCGCACGCCGTTCTGGTAGGAGGGAAGGCCCCATCCTGACGGAGGTTTTTTTCGGCATCCTTCAAATGGCCAATTTTTTTCAGACGTTTGAACACACATGGGAAGCAAGCATGGAAGGTTTCGGACAATTTCCAATCTCCGAGAAATTTCTACGATTTTCCACGCTCTGAAACTGAAACACACTCTCCGCACGTGACACGACATGAGTGTGTGCTCGGAACACACAGAAATTTTGCGAGGGGTCCTAGGAGGGCATGCCTACCCTGTCGCAAAATTTGGGGTCGTTCTGAACATGGTCAAAAAATGACCTTCCTCTCCGTACGCCGTTCTGGTAGGAGGGAAGGCCCCGTCCCGACGGAGATTTTTTTTTCGACATCCTTCAAATGGCCAATTTTTTTTCAGACGTTTGTGCACACATGGCAAGAAAGCATGGAAGGTTTCGGACAATTTCGAATCTCTGAGAAATTTCTACGATTTTCGACGCTCTGAAACCGAAACACACTCTCCGGACGCGACGCGACATGAGTGTGTGCTCGGAACATACTGAACTTTTGCGAGGTGTCCAACGGTGGGCATGCCAACCCTGTCGCAAAATTTGGGATCGTTCTGAACATGGTCAAAAAATGACCTTCCTCTCCGCACGCCGTTCTGGTAGGAGGGAAGGCCCCATCCCGACGGAAGTTTTTTTTTTCGACATCCTTCAAATGGCCCCAAAAATTTTTCAGACGTGTGTACACTCATGGAAAGCAAGCATGGAAGGTTTCGGGCCATTTCGAATCTCCGAGAAATTTCTATGATTTTCCATGCTCTCAAACCAAAACACACTCCGCGGACGTGACGCGACATGAGTGTGTGCTCGGAACACAATGAACTTTTGCCAAGGGGTCCTACGGTGGGCATGCCTACCCTCTCGCAAAACTTGGGCTTGTTCTGAACATGGTCAAAAATGACATTCCTCTCCGCACGCCGTTCTGGTAGGAGGGAAGACCCTGTTCTGATGGATGTTTTTTTTCGACATCCTTCAAATGGACCTAATTTTTTTTCCAGACCTTTGTACACTCATGGCAAGCAAGCATAGAAGGTTTCGGGACATTTCTAACCTCCGAGAAATTTCTACGATTTTCCACGCTCTGAAACCAAAACACACTCTCCGGACGTGACGCGACATGAGTGTGTGCTCGAAACACACTGAAGTTTTGCGAGGGGTCCTACGGTGGGCATGCCTACCCTGTCACAAAATTTGGGCTCGTTCTGAACATGGTAAAAAATAACATTCCTCTCCGCACGCTGTTCTGGTAGGAGGGAAGGCCCCGTCCCGATGGATTTTTCAGACGTTTGTACACTCATGGCAAGCAAGCATGGAAGGTTTCGAGACATTTCTGACCGCCGAGAAATTTCTACGATTTTCCACGCTCTGAAACTAAAACACACTCTCCGGACGTGACGCGACATGAGTGTAACGGTCAAAAATAACATACGTACTACGTGATGTGATTTGAATGAGGTGCAACAAATATTAAAAGTTAATATACATATTAATTATGTAATTTCAATAAAGTGAGGCAAACTTGCATACAATGGGAAAACTGGCAAAAATAAGATAGCTACGAATGATATGATTTGAGTTTACACTGCTATAGCAGCACTGCTGTAGCAGTCCGGGCAGTGTAACAGCCGTTTGAGATTTTACACTGCCCGAACAGCTGCGGCAGAGCTAGCCGTATAAAGTAAGTCAAATCAAATTATTACTAACTATCTTATCTGATAGGGTGGCTGAACACGTCTATTTAAGGCGGTCGGGGCGTCCTTCGGCGAACGAGGTGGGACTAAAGAAGTGTGCCTCCACTGCGCCTTCGGAACGTCCTGTGCCCTTGACCGCTTTCACGCGCGCAGGCAGCCCACGCGACCCACCGACTACGGCCCACCTCTGTTGTGCGCGCAGCGCCCGACGGGAGGCGAGTTTAGTCCCACCTCTCCTACCGGAGCTCGCCCGCAGCGGCTTAAATACCACGCCACGCCCCGCCTCGCTGTACTCCTTAAAAATATACCTCCCTCGCCTACTACGCCGCCTGGTTGGGCCTGTGGGCCTTGCGGGGCCGAAACGCCTTCCCTTTCGCCGCCAGCTTGATCGGGATCGGCCTACTACGCCTCGCTCGGCACCGGGCCGGCGGTCTTTTTTAAAAAATTAACATTTTTTTTATTTTTTGCTAATATTAATTATTATTTTTCTTTTGTTTCGTTTTTATTTACTTTTATAATTTTCATAGTTTTTTAAGAATTCAAGTTTAAATCTTTTGTGATTTGTAATTTTTTACAATACAATTTTTTTAAAAAACTACTAATGTTTTTATTTACTTTTCTAATTCTTTTAAACTAATTTTTTTTGCTAATATTATTTATTTTTCCCTTTGTTTCATTTTTTTACTTTCCTACTTTTCATAGTTTTTTTTAGCATTTCTAGTTTAATTCTTTTTTGTTTTTTTTGTTTTTTACAATAAAAAAATTTAATCAACGGTATCAATTCAAACACTCGATATTTAAACAATATTTTTAAACCATCCATTACGAAAAGAAACGACATTACGAAATATTTTACATAGTTCTAGTTCGCCTCGAAACTAAACGACATTACAAAAATAATTATACATAACTTAGCATCATTTCGAAACTAGACTAGGCTAAACTACTTGTCCTCGATGCCGTCAAAGTCCGCCTCATTGTAGAGCCCGTCGTTGTCGTTGTTGTTGCTGCTGTTGTCCAGGGACACCACGGGCACCGCGGGCGTGGCCGGCGCAACCATTGAGTCCGCCACCTCGGCATGGTAGCCGGGGATGTCCAGCCGGTCCTCCGGGTGGACGGCGACCAGGGCGAGCTGCATGTACTGCTGGACGAGGGCCACGGTAAATGGCCACCGTAATCCGTGCTGGATTAATGAGGGCGGACGGCGGTGGTTAGCCTAAGCACGCATAGGCCGCCCCCGCCCCCTGATGCCGCCGCCCTCGCCCACGTACGGGTGTATAGCAGTCGTACGTCCGTGAGCCGCTGTACGCCGCGCTTCGCCGCGCTAACTGGATTTTCCATCCTGCCCTTCCCACGAAGAGATATCTTCTAATCTAGGCCGTTCATGTGTCCACAGAGTTGTATTGAAGCGAAAGTGAAGTAATATACAGCCAGGAGATAGATGATTGGACTTGACAACTAAGAGGAAAGCAACCTTCATCTTGAGATTATTTGACACCAACGAATCATCTGAGGAGCAAATTATTGCATACCTTTCTTTTTGACAGGTAATTATTCAATACCGTACAGACAGAGTTAATTAGCTTGACGGGAGGAACATGGCGAGCTGGATTGGGAGCAGCGAGCTGTACAGAGAGTCTCGGAGGGACTTGGGGCAAGCTTGGCGGCGACCTGCACGGGGAGCTATGTGGCGGCCGGCCGGGACCTCATCTAGCTCAGAGTTAGAGGCCTAGGCGTCAGCCTACTTGTCCTCGTGTGGTCCGGCAGAGACCTACTGGTCAAGACGACGACCTGCCAAGGAGGAAGAGAGGCTTAGGGAGGAGGACGATGAGAGAGCACAGCGGCGGCGGCCAGAGTACGGGAGCGCCCTCGCTAACATCGATCTCTGCGGCCGCGGCGGCGAAGCTGGCCGGCATTTGAGAGCGCCTGGCCCAGCATTATCTCTTTGGGCCCACCCCGCGAGTAGTAGTGTCGAGCCCTTCTTCTCCTCTCCCCCGTTGTACCATCGATCCCCATCTTCTCTCTTAGAATAAATCCGAGGCATACCGTCAATCATCCGAGGATCAAGCAATCACACAAGCACGACATCGAGATTTGTTAACGAGGTTCACCGATATGGCTACATCCGTGGGGCCTGACTTCGGGCGCTCCTCCCCGTGACACCGTCACAATGCCGCACCTGGTCGCCCTGGACACCGGCACATGCCGCCGGCTTCCCTTGCGTTCCGGTGCTATTATGTTGGCATAGGTTACATCGTGTGTCTATCCCCGCTATATATGAGAGGCCTAGGATACAAGTGTCCTACTAGGACACGACTCCATATCTTATCTAAACACAATACAACTACAAGTCCAACTGTAACCTACCTCGTACACTATATTCGACACAACTCCAACAAACTCCACCTTGGCGAATATACTCCACCACCCTGGATTTGTCCATGCGTCAAACTTCCATGTATATTGGACTTGAGCTTATCCCATGAGTACCGCTGCTACTCCAAAGACTCCATGTGACTCCACCTGCAACTTGTAGTCCCTCCTTTTCTTGACCACAGTCAACACTCGAGCAAAATTAAGTTCGTTGTTACTCTAGTTTGTGCTCCCAACTTCCAGAGCATCATTCCAACGCCATCACACACTGATCGCTGACCTACGTGAAAGTGAATAACTCACATATTGGGTGTCACACATAAGAGTTACCTGAACTCAACATCACCGCTCCTTTCTTGACCGCCTGTCTGAAACTTGAAGGAATTTCACCGTTGTTTGTAGTCATCCCGAGTCAAATTCGCAGTTGTCTCACCACATGTGTGACCACCAGAGCCCTGGCCCGTCTCCATGTCCCGTGCATACCGCACACCTCGCCGCTATTAACGCGTCGAGCCTCCGCTATCCCGGTCGAGTCTCAAGGGTCGCGAAACCACACCACTCAACCCCCACTGCAGAGTACCACCGATCATCACCGACCGATGACGAGTTTCACGCTTCCATCAGACCACTGGGCTCCAGTCCGAACTACGTGCCACTCGCTTTTCCCATCCGCTGAATAGGCTTCGATTCTCTGGATCCTTGCACCGTAGCCCCTCAATCCAGCTCCACCTTCAACATGACTCCGTGGTAGATGATCAGTCCACCCTCGCGCCCTGTCGACTTCAAGCTCTCAAGTGTGCACCGTCTTGAATCAACCCCGCGCCATAGTCTTGTCGAAGCCACACAAGCCCTCGGGGCTTGCGCCACGTGTTTCCACGCCCAGAAGTCGGCCACCATCAGCATCACGCTCCTACGTTGTCAGCGCCGATTCCACCACCGTCTTCTGTACCAACCGACTCACGTCGATCCGTCAGACTGCCTAAGTCCGACCCAGCCGAACTATTCCGGCTGTACGACACACTTGAGGCTCCCAAATCATCTTCTGCGAATCTCCATCCATCACTTGATAATTTCATCTTAGCTGACATGACTTCCCGCAACGCCATCAAGCATCCCCGTTGTGCCAACAAATCTTTCATCCGTGTCTGCCATAACCGAAGGTTTTCAGTTCCATAAACTTCTCCACCTCAAATCTGGTACCGTTGGCGCCACAGTTCTTTATACGGCTGACCCTGCGAAAAATTATCCGAGCTTTCCTTATGTGATGCCCAAGTACACAAGCAAAACCTGACGTGGTACACCCTCGTGCACTAATAGCAAATTCCAACCAAAGAACACTTTTGATCTTCACGTGTAGTAACTCTAGCTTAACTCCGATGCTGTTGTTGCTTTGTCAATGTCCCAGCTAGTATGTATCGCTCGATGGATTTCCTCTTTCCGCATATTGATTTGCCTGCCTATCTCCGTGTCGCGTGGAGACTCGGTCTCCTTTTTGTCCAAACAAATCCACGGTGTTTCTTCTGTATGCACACGCCACGAGTCCTCCACGTATGCTTCAGCCTGCTCTTGAGCGACACCTATGGGAGACGCGCCTCTGGCCAGCTTCGGGCTTTGCACTGCAGCCACATGAGCCGCACCGCCGTGGGCCTCGCCTAGGCTTCGCCAGACGCCAGCGATCCCACCCGCACGTACACGCGCCGCCGATGCTCGCCCGATCGATCCACCGATCGATCGCGGCACATCCCGTGCGCGCACGCGTGCCGCTGCACGCGCATACGAGATTAATCTGATGCCCTTTGCAACCCGTGGCCGCCGACGCATCCACCACGCGACTGCTTCTTCATCCTATAGATCAACCCGCCTCACGCCTAGCTCTGATACCATTTGTTAGAATAAGCAATCACACAAGCACGACACCGAGATTTGTTAATGAGGTTCACCGATATGGCTACATCCCCGGGGCCTGACTACGGGCGCTCCTCCCCGTGACACCGTCACAATACCGCACACCGGCCACCCGGGCGCCGGCACATGCCGCCGGCTCCTCCTTGCGCGCCTGTGCTATTATATTGGCATAGGTTACATTGTGTGTCTACCCCCGCTATATATGAGAGGCCTAGGATACAAGTGTCCTACTAGGACACGACTCCATATCCTATCTAAACACAATACAACTACAAGTCCAACTGTAACCTACCTCGTACACTATATTCGACACAACTCCAACATTCTCTCCCCCGAATCCCTCGCCGGAGCACGGCTTCCTCCGCCGACGTGACTTCCCGTGGCAATGTGGCGGGTTTCCCCACCTCCCGTCCAACCTAATGGCGCCACCTTCGACGTCAGCGAGCAGTGGAGTAGTGAGGAGGCGGCCGCCGTCGACCACCGTGAGAGGACAAGGAGCAGGATCACGTTGGGGTCGCGCACCGCACGCCTCCGTCGTTCCCCACGCTGGATACTGGCGCAGCAGCGATGGGCTGAAGGGGGATGCGCGCCGGAGCGGAAGCGGACACCCCGGCCGGCTCTGCTACGGGTAAGGCTGGCCGATGCTGCTACATCATTTTTTTAATGAATAAGATCTATTCCACTTAAACTTGGATCCTAGCAATATCGCTAGACACCACATTGGCAACAAAAGTCTGGGGCAACATCAGCCCAAATGCTGAAAGGCAAAGGCACAGCCACCTTCACGCCGAACTGGGCAAGCAAATGTGCAGCACTATTGCAGATTCTATGGCAGAAAGCAAAGTCTGAAGCATCAAAAGAAACATAGCATAAGCCGGTAATCTGATCCAAAATTGATCCTGTGCCCCCAGTTCCACAGCCCCCTCAATTGCCTTGAGACAAGCTGAAGCTTCAGCCTGAAGAGGGTTTTCGACATGATCATTTTTAACCATCGCTGCAGCAATGCAAGAGCCTTCCTCGTCCCGGACAAAGGAAAGCTGCATCAAAATTAATTTTAATGAAGTTCTGTGCAGGCGGCTTCTACTCAGGAACAGTAAGGTGGTTTTCTTCCTATAAAAAGGGGGAGGAAGATAGAAATCTTTTTTTCCTGCTTTTTTCCCCCTAGTGTGATCCTTTTGTCAACTAATTTGAGCTCCTCAAAGTATTGAGCACCATTGCAATTTGGATTGCATCACTCGAAGAAGCCCCATCTTTTGTCAGGTTTAGTTTGTTGGCCTACTCCATTGGAATAGGGGGTATAATATATTTGTATAGTTTACCTACTAATATTGATAAGATGTAGGTACAGAGCTAAATGTTGTGGATGATTGATTTAGTGCTATGTCTGGCAGGATTAGTTTGTGCAAACTCCTTGTTTATGGGCATATTTATCTAGAGTAGGCCCATGAAAGTTGTATAGGCATATTACTCAATTCAGTTGTTATATGCTATTGAATAGCAGTCAAACATGTAACTAGTTCTCCATTTGGGACTGGGTCTGCTCGCCAATTGCTAGAAATAATCACTATCCACCGCAGATTCATGTTGTATGCGAATCGCAAGCTAAGTCAAGCCGAAAGCATGCTCTTATTGTAGAAAATTGTCTTATGGTGGTTCTATTTTTCATCTCATCTAATGATAGGCAATGCTTTGCATCTGCTGCATACCTGTGTTTTCTGCCGTGTGTTTTTTGTTGGAGTTTCAGTCATTGCATATTGAAATCCTTGAACCTTTCTACTGCCCTGAGAATTAGCTTGCTTGGATAATAGCTTAGTCTGCTGAAAACCCACAATGCAATGATTTTGAAATCCAACAGTCAGAATAGCTTGTCGATATATCAACACTTGGACTGTCAAAGATGAGATGAGCTGTTATGATGTCTTGAAGAATCTTACAAGCAACCGTTATCAGATATTCTCGTTCGTGTTGGTCTGTGTAAACCGCTATAGTATGTTAGTTTATTGTGCAATGTGCTCTAAATTTGCGGCCAGATTAGATAGGATAGCTATCCTGTGTGATTTTGGTTACTTTTGTATGAACCTTTTACTTGTTTATAGTTTGGGCCACTGGGTTTATGGTTGGCAATGTTTCATTATATAGCAACCAATAACTAGCAGCCCTTGTTATACGCGTTCATCGAGCATGTACAGTCTAACATCATTCTGATCATTTAGCATTTGATATTCTAAATCGATATGTTGGATGGCTTGCAGGTAGCCCTCTCTCTGCTGCCTCTTGAGCCCCATGGACATTCTTCGTGAAGGTAATCACAGCAACATCTTATATACACGAAGTTTAGGTTCAGTTCAGGGTAGTTGTGTGTGGTTAGTAAGCTATCCAACTCCAAAATTTTAATCTAGCCATTAATATTCATATAGAGAGTTGGTATGGAAGTGGAACTTAGACACATAGTCTGATAAGGGGAGTCTGTATCATCTTTTAATTCAGTCGATGAACTGCAGAACGTAGCACACAATTTGTAGAAACTAGAAGCTCAACTTCTCAGTGTAATGACCAGGAAGAAGTTTAAGTAAACTAAATTAAAACTTCATTCACGGTTTTATAAAGAAGTTAAAGGAGTTTCCACTTTCTCATGTCACGATCCACTAAAATACTTTAAACTTAGTTATGTTACTCTTATGGTCAGTTTCATTTCAAGCTGTAATAGATACATATACTCCTGCTGTTTGCATTGTCAGGTTTTATAAATTTAATTTCACTTTTCTAGCTCCATTAGTACTTCACTAGCTTGTATGGCCACATAGCTGAGATTGTTACCCATTCAGTTGGTCCCATTTGGTTCTCATTGTTTTTCAGTTGCTCTACTAGCTGATACATGCATCTATGGGGATATTCTTCTGTACCTGTTCAAATGATATGCAGGTTTGAGCTTTTGTCATGCCTAAACCGTTTCAACTATATAAGATCCAGAAAAAAAACGTCAATCCTTTTTTGTTTTCTTATTCCTTGAGATGTATCACTTTACGCACACACTATTGTTTACTGAAAATCTCCCCTGAGATAAATCCTGATCTCACACTTGAACATTTTAGCGTTTTGAATAATTATCCATGTTATTATCAACCTGCTGCTGAGACTAGAATTGATCAATGCCCAAGCAAAACTGTGTCACAAAGGTTTGTATCAATTAGTCACCACCTTGTTTGATTTTTTTTAGCTGAGGATTCACTTGGATATCTTGACAGAGCAAAATACCATGTCGAAATAGCATAAAAAATGTTGATTGGTCCACGGATACAGCCAGACCAACACTAACTGGGCTAACCAACAGCTAGGCCCGTGTGCACAAATTAGTCATCATTTTCAATATGTAAGGTGCATCCTTGGTGTTTTGAACTTGAAATTAGAGGTTAATTTTCTTGTTTTTTTTGTACTGAACACCTTTTTTTTTTTCATTTCTCAAGGCTTTTGTTATGGACAGTGGCTTTCTCAAGGTACATCGCTCACTGCTCGAAGGTGCTTCGCTGTCTGGCGTGATCTGGCTATGGCCAAAACCAAGCTCAAGTAGCTGAGGTCCTTGTTCTATAACTTCTGCTATGGGTGCCCCATTGCGTGTGACAATGAAGAGCTTCAATGGTTCTGCGAAAAAATTATTGCGGTGCTCCTCGCTGTTGATAAGCTTGAGGTGATTTCTGTCATGACCTATGACCTACTATTTGTCATTGCCATTGCACGATTTTGAGTTCGAACTTCAACTTCAGTTTGTTATATTCTGTGTTGTTGGTCGTAGTGTATCATCAGGTTGGTTTAGCACACAAGTAGATGGCAAAGATGATCTATGTAGGTTTACACAGAATGAACATTCTACTAGTAGTCTACTTTTTTTTTTCGAAAAGGGGATTCCCCGGCCTCTGCATCAGAAAGATGCATACGGCCATCTTATTACTAGTAGTCTACTGTTACGTATAATAATCCTTTTGCTTGTATGTCCATCTAAGAGAAATTGTTGTAACATTCTAGTCTGCCATGGTACGTATCTTCTGATTATTCTGTTTTTCACTATGATGATTTAGATATCTAGTTGGACACGATGCATTGAATAGATCTCCTATCCTCAAAACTACAAAGTACTCTTTTCCTTTAATTTCTTTTACCGAGGCAAAATCGCAATAGAACGGTCTGCACTCCTAGCTTTTGTGCAGATCTCTGATAAATGGCGTTATCTAATTTTTTTCATTCTGAGTACATATACTTGAATTAGTGCCTGTCACTTTCTAGTGGTGCTAGGATCAGTAGCTCACTAGTACTCCCTTTGTAAACTAATATAAGAGCGTTTAGATCACTATTTTAGTATTCTAAACGCTCTTATATTAGTTTACGGAGGGAGTACTTAGGAACAGAGGTAGTAGTTCTTAATTTGATTACGCAAGTTGTAAATCCAATTTGGCTGCGCACTTATCTACTAAACAGGCCACAATTCCTCAGCCGGACTGTGTGCCAGCTTTTGTAGCATGACTGCATGATTTGTCTGCTGCTGTTCTTTCTGTTGAACATTCTCCAATTTCTTTGTGTAAAAACAATCTGAAAATGAAAAACATGCTGTGCCGCCACTACCGGAATAATGTTATATGCCTACGGCCTTATCTATGCCGACGGCTGCCGTAGGCATAGATGAAGCTATGCCGACGGCCTGGGAATACCGTCGGCACAGAAAAGCCGTCGGCATAGCTCCATTTATGCCTACGGCAGCCGTGGCATAGTAAGGCCATCGGCATATATCGATCTATGCCTACGACAGCCGTAGGCATAGTTAGGCCGTCAGCATAGAGGTGGCCCTCGTGGCCCAGGGACAGACGGCGGGCTGACACCGTCAAATCTATGCCGACGGCCCTGACGGCGGCCGTCGGCATAAATATCATCTGTTTTTTTATTAGGAGCTGCCACGTGGCAGAGCTATGCCGACGGCAAAGCTGTAGGCATAGTTTTCCATCTATGCCTATGGCAAGGCCGTAGGCATAGCCTCGCCACGTGGCGCCTCCTGGTAGCCCCTAGCCAAGAACTATGCCTACGGCTATGCCGTAGGCATAGATATCATTTGTTTTTTAAAATTATTTTTATGTTTTTAAAAGTTAAAATTTGAATAATTTAAATCTAACTTATCTAAACTTAAACATACACAAATTATACATCGACTTGGGGTAGAATTTTCCATAGATTATGAATATACATTTTTTTTTGTTTTTGAGTATGTTTGAAATGTGACCTCATGTACTTTTGCATATAGGTCCTTATAGTTTGTTAAAATCATAAGTAATTGATACTTGGATCGATTTTGACAAATTTTATATGGTTTTTTATCAGAATCTTGAAAGGATTATGTTGCTATACTATTTTCCAAATTTGAACAAACTTAAATCATGTTTGCTTCAAATTTACAGAAAACACCCTTTTGTTTTGAATTTTTTGTATATTTTTCATACCTTGGCCAATCAAGACAAATTTTATATCTACATCCATCAGATTGTTTCAAGGATTGTGGTGGCAGGCGCAAACACCCGACAACCGGCTCTGGAGTGTGACTCCTTCATGGATGGCGATGCCGTCGACACTTGGAGGGGGAAAACGGCCACGTTGGGTCGAGACGGAGGGAATCTTATGGTGGGTTTGGCCCAAACCTTGTTCTCAAGTGTTCCTATGGGCTGACCTATCATAACTAGGTGAAAACGTTTGTTGGTCAAATCCCGTCTGACAAAAGTCAAAGGCGTAGATCTCTAGGTCAATTGGTCCAGGGTTAGGCCGGTTGGGGGCCTTCGGGGGGTAGCTATGCCACCAGAGCATTGCGCCGGGTCCACATACATGTCTTAAGGTGTGGTGGCATGTCTGAAGAGGCAATACGCGGCTTCGGTGTGAGCCCCCCCCCCCCCACGGACGGCAATGAAATCGAAGTAATCCCTCTACGGTTTTGGCGTTGCATGAATATTTCTGAACACTCGGAGTGTGATCAATTCATGAAATTTTTACACAGTGCAGACACATGTGATATAATAGGTATTGCAATTTCTTATATTTTTTAAAGATGCAAGAGTATGTGAAAAAAAACACACTACGGATTGTTCTTCGCGTGTCTACGAGTGTGGCCAGGGGCCTTCGGGGGGCTAGCTATGCCACCAAATCTTGCATTGGGTCCTCTTACATGTCTAGAAGTGTGGTGTCACGTGCAAACACCTATCATGTGGCTCCGGAAATGTGACCCCCTTCACGGAAGGCGCTGCCGCCGGCACTTGGAGGGAGGAAACGACCGCGTTAGGTCGACACGAGGGGGATCCGGTGGTGGGTTGGGCCCAGTCGAGGGCCTTCGGGGGTAGCAATGCCACAAAAACTTGCATTGTGTCTTAATATATGTATACAAGTGTGATTAAGTGTTGAAATAGCCAACGGAGCAACGGGCAGCACACTTCCGATCAGCTATGCAGTGCGAACATCAGATCATTTACAATGAAAATCTTTGTTTGCCTCCCGATAGAAGTATTGCTTGTAACATTTTGGTGATTTCCCTTTGGTAGATGCAGTGTATATATTACATATTCATCCTTATGTGTAGGATCTTTGGTTCATTATACTGACTGCATGCCACCTCTGTCATCGCTGCCCCGTCTCCCACACCATCGGCACCGCCCCTCCGCCTTCTCCTTTGATGCTGTAGTGGATTCTTAGAATGAAAATGTTGTGTACATAAAAAATATTTTATGGTCTGTGTTTGCAAAACCATGGTTGTTGAATCATGTCTTATAATTGTATTGGAAATTGCTAGCCTTTTTGGCTAGTATTTTTTTAGTGGATTCTTAGAATGAAAATGTTGTGTACATCAAAAATATTTTATGGCCTGTGTTTGCAAATCCATGGTTGTTGAATCATGTCTTATAATTGGATTGGAAATTGCTAGCCTTTTTGGCTAGTATTTTTTTTGGTTTTGGTTCGTAAGTATGCCTACGGTTAAACCGTCGGCATAGATATGCACAGGGCTACCCAGGGCCTGCCACGTGGCAGGGATATGCCTACAGCAAAGCCGTCGGCATAGGTGAAAACCTATGCCGACGGCTTTGCCGTAGGCATACCCTCCTGCCAGGAGTCACCGCAGGCCGCCACGTGACAGAGATATGCCGACGGCAAAGCCGTCGGCATAGATTTTCACCTATGCCGACGGCTTTGCCGTAGGCATACCTCTGCCACGCGGCGGCCCGTGATTCGTTAGCGCTTTTGACGGCGCAGTCCGTTGCCGTCATGTGAAAATCACTGCCGACGGCTAAACTATGCCGACGACCAGACGGAAGCCGTCGGCATAGGCCCCTATGCCGACGGCTAAACTATGTCGACGGTCTGACAAGACTACGCTGACGTGATCTACGCTGACAGGGCTATGCCGACGGCAGCCGTAGGCATAGATGTATGCCGACGGGAAATGGCCTAGCATAGGTGGCGAGTCCGGTAGTGCGCAAGCATGATTCTAGTACTAGTGGCCTTTTCCTTGTCTCCTTTACTATTTCGATGCTACTCATTCTTGCTCTTGTGAAGCTTCCTAAGTGTCCAACTTCCAACTAGATTAACATTTACGAAGAATTTGTTGTACGTGAAGGCACAAGTGATGTTTTTCACGAGGCTTAACGATAGAGTTCAGCTGGCAATGTGATAGCGATGGCGATGCATGGAGTACATCGAAGTTGTATTGAACATTTCAACCTTATAAAAGTATTAAAGTTGCGACGAACTCAGGCCATGTGTGCGGTGTCCCAGATACTTGATTATTTCAAAACAAGTCAAGCACCAACCGGCTCCTTGTTATCCACGATTAGGAAAGTGTGAGCAGGCCGGCTTAGATATGTTAGTCGCTCACTTGATTCACCACAGCCAACGAAAGAGAATTCTAGTAATAAAACTATTAAAGCAACCAGAGTGAGATAGCCAGCTTGGAGAGCAACAAGGCTAGTCCATTTCATGAGTAGCTAGCGCTGCTCGTCTCTTTTACTAATTAGCAGGCTACTCCAAGGTCACAATCCATGGCTGAGATGGTCAAGTCTGTCATTGTTGGGGAGGTAGTTAGCCGGATTATTTCTGGTATTGCCCCCACCAGCAAAAACGAGGGCAAATCAGATGAAGAAGCAGGAGGTGGCCTAGAGAGGCTGGAGATGGCACGCATCAAAATGGAGGCCGCCCTTCAGGCGTCCGACAGGTGGCAGATCACCGACATGTCGCTGCTCCATTGGCGGAAGAAGCTCAAGCGCGCCGCTCAGGACTGTGACAACGAAGCGCGCAGATGCAGGCAACTTTCTTGGGAAGAACATGAGGCAGAGCAGGTGGTAAGGAAATCCTCATTTCCCATACGTGTCGCTCATGCAACCAAGGCATTGATCTCCTCTCGTGCTGGCTGCAACAATGATCATTCCTCTGCGGACAGTGCCACTGCCGTGGCCATCCGAAAATTTGAGTGGTACGCACAAGGCGCTGGTGAATTTATGAAATACGTGCAACTCGGCGGGACACCACGTCAACACCTATTCTTTGACCCTCTCATTGGGCATATCTTCGGAGGCAAAAGACTGGTGTATGAGTTGTTGCATCCAGGAGGACCATATCAGTTCTTCGGCGTAAGACCGATGAGTTTCGAGGAGAGAGGGCTGGAGGCCATGGTATCCTTTGTGTATGAAGATTGCAAGATGCCAAATAGTAGTTTTTGCTTCGGGTTCATGATGCGCCTTTCGAAGAGTACGGACATAATTGGAACTACGGTCAGTTGCTTGCGACTGGTGAACCCTCACTTCAAGTCCATGGCCGACGCCATCATAAAAGAGATCACCCAGCTACCCATGCAAGATTTCTCCTGGGTGCCGACAGAAGTTAAGGACAGCCACACAGAGTATTGGAACAGCATCCACCGAACTTTGACAGGATGGTTCCGCCCAGACCCACTATGTTGTCAGGGATATGATCATGACAGCGTGCCTTTATATTGTAGTGGCGGCGATGCCAAGGGCAACAATGGAAACAATTTTATGCTTTCGAGCGAGTTTCCAGAACCAGTATGCCAAATGTTTTTGCAACGTCACATCTCACTTTCCGAGTATAATAACCTACTGCTGCCAGGACCAACCACAATCTCAGGTTATGAGGACACTGCTCCAGAGAATTTCTCACCTTTGAAGCTAGGAATCTTATATATGCCTCATGACTCTCTAGAGGAAGGCCCCAAGTCTGCTGGCGAGGGCTCTGCCATAGAGGCGATAGATGGGGAGAAGCAAGGCCTTACACATGCGAATGTTCACCCACACCAACTTGCTGACATCTTGCTGCCCAAGGCGATAACTCATCTTTATTCTAACACTCAGGCTACGACTTACCAGATATGTTGGACGTCAAACCATGGCAGTGCACACCTGTGCGTGGAGAAGACAAGAACACTGGAACGATGCGGTGGCATCAGATCCACACGGCGAGGTAGGAAACTTAAGAGCACGAGTACTAGGGTACATTGTCATATGCAGCAGATTCAACAAATAAAGGAAGTACAGTGGAAAAGGATAGCCAGAGATTACCTCAAACTGTGGACCGTGCGTTCCTCGGAGAGATTGCGGAGTTTGTTTTCGGCATGGATTGAGCAGTACTGAGGCAAGCAGCGCACTGGAAGTTAGTGGCCTAATTTTACATGTTGCTTGTTGAAATCTACCCTAGACTGGTGACGTATTGAGTCAGATTTGTGTCTTTTGTTTCCCATGTGCTTAGATGTCTTGTTTACTGGCTGGATCCTTTGGTTTGGATGTGACTGGAGAAGGATTGCGTCCTAATTATCCAGGTCACTGGCTTCTGTAGCGTTTGACTGCAGTTAGTCCAGTTTGTTGCAGCTTTACTTTGGATGTAACGAACTCCTAATGGTTTCTAGTAATGAAAATTGGAGGAAACCCTTTATACACATAACAAAAAAGACAATGAAAAGCTTCGCCGAGAATGTTGCATCCAAATCGATATTCATCCATAGACACCATGTATGTCTCTCTATCTCCATCTTGTTCCAAAATTGTGTGCACCATCTCCAAGGAGTATGTCCCCAAATATGTTCTCCAACACCCATTCTGTTCCGCCCGAAAGCAAACCAACTCCTCTTAACTAATGGTATGAGGCAAATCATGTGTGCCCATTTCAACAAAAAATGTACAGCTAGCAGATTTAGAGATTTCAGTTGCACTTTTTTTTGGTAGCCCGGGCCTAGGTGTTTCAGTCGCTTACTTGATTCACCACAGCCAACGGAAGCAAGGAGCCAAGGATTAATTACAAAAGAAATAGAAATGGGAGCCATAGGAGAACAACAAGATAGGCTAGTCCATTTCTTGAGCAGAGCGGCCCAGGGCCGGCTCTCACCACACTAGTAGAAAACAGGGCATACGTTCGGGCCAGATAAGCCCATTAGTCTCTGTTCATTCACGAACCGGGGCCCATGGGCCCATTAGTCCCGGTTCGTGAGGCCAGGGGCCTGCCGGGCCTCGTGGGGGTATTGGTCCCGGTTCGTCTGGCCCCTTTGGTCCCGGTTGGTGGGACGAACCGGGACCAATGGGCAAACAAGCAGAATGTTTTTATGTGTTGTTCATGCCCTATATGTGGGAATACAAAGTCTTACTCTGACTCGAAAATCATTCACACCCACCTGCTTTATAAGGGTTTCATGCCACACTATAATGTTTGGACCAAGCACGGAGAAATAGGGGTTATGATGGAAGACAACGAAGAAGAAGAGGACGATGGGAACTATGTGCCCCCCGAATATGGTGATGCTGCAATAGGGGAAGCTGTTGAACATCAAGAGGAACCAGACGATGTGCCCGATGATGATCTCCGCCGGGTCATTGTTGATGCAAGGAGTCAGTGTGAAAGTCAAAAGGAGAAGGTGAAGTTCGATCGCATGCTAGAGGATCACAAAAAAAGTTTGTACCCCAATTGTGAAGATGGCAACACAAAGCTCAGTACCGTACTGGAATTGCTACAGTGAAAGACATAGAATGTTGTGCCTGACAAAGGATTTGAGAAGCTACTGAAAATATTGAAGAAGAAGTTTCCAAAGGATAACGAATTGCCCGACAGTACGTATGCAGCACAGAAGATTGCTTTTTCCTCTAGGATTGGAGGTGCAAAAGATACATCCATGCCCTAATGACTACATCCTGTACCTTGGTGCGTATGAGGATTTGAACGCATGCCCGGTATGCAGTGCATTGCGGTATAAGATCAGACGAGATGACCCTGGTGATGCTGACGGCGAGCATCCCCGGAAGAGGGTTCCTGCCAAGGTGATATGGTATGCTCCTATAATACTACGGTTGAAACTCCTGTTCAGAAACAAAGAGCATGTCAAGTTGATGCGATGGCACAGAGATGACCGTGAGAAAGACGGGAAGTTGAGAGCACCCACTGACGGGTCGTAGTGGAGAAAAATCGGGAGAAAGTACTGGGAGGAGTTTGCAGGTGACGCAAGGAACGTATGGTTTGGTTTAAGCGCGGATGTCATTAATCCTTTTGGGGAGCAGACTAGCAATCACAGCACCTGGCCCGTGACTCTATGTATCTATAACCTTCCTTCTTGGTTGTGGATGAAGCGGAAGTTCATTATGATGCCAGTTCTCATCCAAGGCCTAAGCAACCCGGCAACGATATTTATGTGTACCTAAGGCCATTAGTTGAAGAACTTTTACAGTTGTGGATTGGAAAATGTGTACGTTCGTGGGATGAGCACAAACAGGAGGAATTCGACCTGCATGCGTTGCTGTTTTTCACCATCAATGTTGGCCTGCTCTCAGTAACCTTTCAGGATAGACAAATAAGGGATACCATGCATGCACGCAATGTTTAGACAAATAAGGGGACGGGATGTGACAGGCTGCTAAACCTAGACAAATATTGAGGAAAATGGAGCTTGGAGGTCGATCTTGGAGAGGAGAAAGCTTAAGTAGTGTGGCTCGGGCATTCCATCGAACACCTCATGTTCATAGGAGGTGAGCTAGAGCACCGCAAAGCCCTTCCCTCGCCGACCAGAAAAAACAGAGTAGTGTGGAGTGCTCTACTCGCCGGCGAGGGGGTATATATAGGAATCACATTGGTCCCGATTCATTGCTGGAACCTGGACTAAAGGACACCCTTTGATCTCGGTTCAATCCACCAACCAGGACCAATGGTGGTGGGCCAGGAGCGAGGCCCCTTGGGTCCGGTTTGTCCCACCAACCGGGACCAAAGGGGCCAGACGAACCGGGACCAATGCCCCCACGAGGCCCGGTAGGCCTCCTGGTCTCAAGAACCGGTAACGATGCCCCCATGGGTCCCAGTTCTAGGCTGAACCGGGACTAATGGGCTGGCCCGACCTGAACCAAAGCCCTGTTTTCTATTAGTGCCACTTAAAAAAACATAGCAAAACATTTCAAAAAATTCTGGAACTTTGTGAGAATGGTCATCAACAAATGTTATGGGCGCTTGCAAAGTTTGGTTGTCAAATAACATTCGAGGAGCTCCGTAGAAAAGAGACAAAATCATTGAAAATTAGTCAAAATGTAAGTGCACTGTTTGAGCAGATTTTATAATTTTGTATTTTTTGTACGGAGCTCCACGAATGTTATATGAGTACCAAACTTTCCAAGCACTCATAACATTTGTTGATGATCATTCCGACAAAGTTTCAGAATGTTTTGAACTTTTTTCCTATGTTTACTTGCGTGGGTGCACCCTGGATGAAGCCACTATTTTCCCTTTATGATTAGGTATATATAATATACTGACTGATAGTACTTCTTTGCACAAATATATGTTCTGTGATGGGAGAAAGTGTCTAATAGCATTCTAGTATGACTCGAAATGGAATTAGAACATCGAAGAGAAGTCCGAGCCGAAGATGCAGAGCTGACATTACACTTTTGCTGACTCGTTGTTATGCTTGTAGCAAGAATTAGCTGATGTTCTTTGCTCTGTGAATCGAAAGTTTGCTCATGTCAAACCCCATACATAGAAAAGGTACAATCCTCAACAAATGACTCCGCTCACTTTGGCATTCAAATAAAACCCATTTGAAAACCGCCACATTAATTCATGTGAAACTAGGCCACTTATCACTAGTTATTCCCTAATTGCTTGTGCCATTAAGTAAAAGAGCTCCTCAAGCTCTTAGAGGAGCACACAACCCATAGTTTCAGATAATCTCCGACTGCCTACTTCCACTTCAGTTTCTTCGCCTGCTGCACCTGAGGATGCGACCTAGTACTCTTACTGTTTCTACCTCCTCGTGTGGCTCTGCATGCTCCATGCACCTTCTCCATGCATAGATGTGCTCTGCCATGGTTAGACCTCCAACATATCTGGTAAGTGGTAGTGTCGGCATTATGATGAACATAATATATCGCCTTGGGTAGCAACATCTTGTCGAGTTGGTCTGGGTGAACATCTACATGTGTGAGGTTGTTTTTCTTGTCTCCATCGATCACCTCTATCATAGTACCAGCAGATGTAGGGTCCTCCTCCAAAGAGTCATGAGGCAGGAGCAAAATTCCAAGTTTCAACGGCAGAAAATTCTCCAAAAAATAGGTGTTGTCATAACCAGAAGTTGTGGTTGACCCTGGTAGGTTACTGCACTCGTATAGTGAGATGTGCCGCTGCAAAAAAAACTGACATACTGGTTCCGGAAATATGCTTGATAGTCTCAGTTTCTGCCCACCATTTCTGCTGCTACTTTCACTGTTGTCATGACAAGAATCATATCCTTGACAACATAATGGATCCGGGCGGAACCATCGAATCAAAGTTGTATGGACGCTGTTCCAGAGCTCCATGTGAGCAATACACGAGAAATCTTGCGTAGGGAGTTGGGTGATCTCTTTGATAACAACGTCTGTTGTGGACTTGAAGTGAGGTGTCACCAGACGTAAGCATTTTACTGTAGTACCGATTATGTTGGTACTCTCCGAAAGATGCAGCATCACCCCAAGCCAAAAACTGTTCTTGGGTTGCTTGTAATCTTCGTATATAAATGATAGCAAGGCCTCCAGTCCACGCTCCTCGAAACACATTGGTTGTATAGTGAAGTGGCAAAACTGGCCACTCGGAGTGAACACCTCATACATAAGTGTTTAGCCGGCAAAAATATGCCTAATGAGAGGGTCGAAGAACAGGTTATGTCGCGGCGTCCCTCCGAGCTGCACAAATCTCATGAATTCAGCAACACTGTTGGCGAGCCTCTCGAATCTTTGGACAGCCCAGGCAGCATCTGCGTAGTATGGATCATTGTCGTGGCCAACAAAGGAGGAGATGAATGCCTTTGTTGCGTGCACGACACGTCCAGGAAATGAGGATTGCCTTATCACTTGCTTTGCCTCTTCATGTTCCAGAATTTTTTTCCTGCATCCGTGCGCCGTGTGGTCACAATCTTGTGCAGCGCGCTTCAGCTTCTTCCGCCAACGGAGCAGCGATGCATCAGTGATCTGCCAGTTGTCTGACATCTTGAGTGCGACCTCCATCTTGATGCATGCCATCTCCAGCCTCTCCAATCCACCTCCTGCCACTTCTCCATCCCATTTATCCTTGACTTTGCTGCTGGCGGCAAGACCAAAAAAATTCGGCTAACTGCTTCCCCAACAATGGCAGAACTAACCATCTCAGCCATTGATTGTGAGTACTACCAGCCAATTTATGAGAACCGACCCCGGGCTGCTATTCTCAAGAAATGGACTAGACTAGCTTGTTGCTCTCCTCTGGCCCCCATTTCTATTGCTTCTATAAGTAGTCCTTGGCTCCTTGCTTCCGTTGGCTGTGGTGAATCAAGTGAGCGACTGAAACACCTAGGCCTGGCCTAAGAAAAAACAATATGTGCCACTGAAATCTCTAAATATGCTAGCTGTCGCTTATTTCTTGAAATGGAGACACATGATTTGTCTCATTCCATTAGTTAAGGGGAGTTGGTTTGCTTCAGGCGGAACATCATGGCCGCGGAAGAATATATTTGGGGACATACTCCTTGGAGATGGAGCACATTTGGAACCAGGTGGAGATAGAGAGACATACATGGGTCTATGGATGAATACTGGGTTCGGATGGCAGCGCTCTCGTCAGCGAAACTGCTTCCAACGTTTCATCGCCACTCCTGCAAATTTCTAGCGACAGGTGTGGCCCTTTTCCGACTCCATTGTTTTCTTTGGTGTGCCCCCAATCATGGTGATATTCTTTCTTAGCTGTAGCTAATATCCGTAGTACCCAATGGCAATTGCCTCTTCACGCTGTTGTCCGTCTGTATTCAAGTTTGTTGGCTTTAGTCTTCTATTTTTGTTGGGTCGCTCACAACTGGTTTTGGGAGCACGTGCCACCACATGGTTCAACCTGAACTTGGTTTAGCAACACTTGCACTGGTTCATCCATCACAAATTTCCTTAATCTTTCTCAACTTTGACATGTCTTTTTCTGCGTTTGAACTGCACACCTACTTTTATTTAAGGTTCTACTCCTCCTCCTTCAGCTTATATATCCCTTTATTTTTATAATTTCATTCTCATCACTTTGTGGAAATTTATAGTTGTCCCATCAAGAAACTTCTTTTGCTCCAATTCTGCTTTCACCTGAATAAAAGCTTGTTCATTTTGGGCCTTTGGGCATATTTCGGTTGTTCTGTCACCACTTTCTGAAGTTTATCATTTACTTTAACGAGCTCGACCTATAGCTTCCTTTCTCTCTAGTAATCTTGAAATTTCTTTCAGCATTCACAAGATTACCCTTAACTCTATTCCCTTTCTCCTCTTCATACATTTTCAAAAGCTTGGACAATGCTTTTCTTTAGTGATTTTGCCAACTCCAAATCAACCCATTCCACAAAATTTACATGTAATTCCTTCCCGCATAATTATAAAACAACATATATTCAGGAGCTAACACATCACGTCATATATGAAACACAGATTAAATTGACTTGAAATTGAAAAAAAAACCAAATCAACCATAACCCCATATATTGAGAACAAATCACTCACATCACTACCCAAAGAATCACCGCCGAATGCTTCCGAAGAATCGTACACATCTCCCCATGACACCATGGCGGCGACATAGTTGTGGTAGTCAGTCCACTGTTGCGTGAACGCAAGAGCGCAGGGAAAAGAACAGAGAGAATTGGGGATCGCAGGAGAGAGACTGGTTGTTTCGGCTGCTTTAACCACCCAAGCAATTGACCTAATGGCCTCACCTGCGAGTCGTCTATGTGTGGCACGTCAGCCTGACCAGTGGGTGCCAACGGTGAGAAATGTTTAGGATGAGAAAATCAGTAGATCGGTGTTCCATGTTACACCCTAACCTAATATTGGTGGATTTCTTGGTTTTAGTCCCCCGTCGTGGTTATGTGATAACCTAGCCCAAACATTGTTTTTTGTATGTAATTTACTCTCTTGAAACATTCACTAACTAGTTGAGCTCGCACTGGAAGGGGCTGCTCCAATTTTGCAGTGGGAGCACCTAAACGGAGAGCGCCCTCCCTAGTGAGCGTGCGGGAGAGGCGCGTGCTGGCTAGGCTCGGAGTTTCCTTGCAGTTCATTCTAGTATTTTTTATATGTTTGTTTTCTCCATTTTTCCTCTCTATATTCTGGTTTTTCTTTTGGTTTTCGTTCTTCAAGGTGATTCCACCTAGACCAGCTGTTATCACTAGTAAATTTTGTCATAAAATGCCTTCCCATATTTAGTTATCAAATTGAAAATCTAGGAATACATGTGATGCTCTATACGGAAAAGGAGGGCGTATGAAATTATACCACTTATCACTACTTATGTCCTTACTGACTGAGCCACGTAGTAAACAAGCTATGCAACCCCTCGGAGGATCGCACAGCACATACTTTTAGGAATGAACGAGCTACCTGATTTAGCATTTGTATCTGCGGATCCTGCTGCACCAGAGGAAGCCCCTTGGCACTCTTAATGTTCCTACCTTGTCGTGTGGCTCTGCATGCTCCTAGCTTTCTTCCAGCACTTGTCTTCTCCATGCATAGGTGAGCACTGGCATGGTTAGACCTCCAGCATACCTGGTACGACATTGCCAAATCCTTGAAAAAGGATAGAAGACAATAATGAGAAGAACATTGTCTGAATCTCCTACCGTAACTGTTTTTCACAACACAGAGGTTCTGAATCCATCAACTTGCAAGCCATATTCTAATGAAATTTACCATGTTCTGTGTTACCTACCGACTCTAATCACTACCTACTGGCTCTAATAAAAAGCACCGAGAAGGGGGAAATGTACCTTTATACTCTGGCTCCTTCGGTGAAGTCCTCCACCTACCGCTGGGACGGCCTTGCTAGAGCAGGCCGCTGAACCGGCAACGTATGAGAACCAGGGATGCCTCGGCGGTCAACTGCCTCTTGGACGCCCACTGGTCCACCATCGCGCGCTGCACGACGAGGCGGTGGCCTCCTCGACCTTCACAGGGATACCGATGGCATTTCTCCCCGCCTCCTCTGTAACGCCATGGCTGCCTAACCGACACAGGGTGCTCTTCATCTTGCTTTGGGAAGCTACCGCCACCGTGCCCTCGATCTACCTCTTGATGGCGAGGAACCACGACCGTATCAAACGACGGTCGTCGAGCCCCTGGGACCCCTCCGCCGCCACCATCGCCGGGGTCATCGGCTCCGCCTCCTTGTCCCAACAGCCATCCTTGCTGACCCCCTCTTCCGCCGCCACCGCCGGGGTCAACGGTGACTCCGGCCAATCCTACCCTGCTGCTTCGAAAAGGCAGGGGAACACATTTTCTAGGGGAACATCAACGAGCGACCCAGTTCTGTCGGGCCAGACGGTAAGGGTGCGAACAGGACATGTATTGCCTTGACTAACATTGGATGGATCTACCCCTTTAGAGCAAGTACAATAAGATGACATAGACGGGCTGTAAGACTTTAAATATTATAGTTTTGATGAGTTGGTGAAGAGAGAAGAAAAGCGGGCTACTCACTAATAAATTTATATGCATTTATTGTACTTTTCGACTATAAGGCTGACCATAGATGACGTGGCAACATCATATAGCCAGAAGCTGGCTATACTATTAACCATGCTCTTATAAAATGAATAGCCCCATCATAATTTTGTAATGGTCCCACCATTATTTGTAATTTCATGTAATTTTAGTCGTGTAACTCCCGGTAACTCTTATTTCTCCACCGCTTGATCACAGTGGATGGACGGCCCGTAAAATCGCCAATCATTGTAACACTTGTATCAAAAGTTTCCACATATTTTGGTTGTCAAATTGATGATTTTGAAACATGTGACCTTCTATACCAAATGGGTGGGTGTATGAAGCCAATTCATTTATCACTAGTTTACTCCAAACCGATCAAGCCATGTGGTAAACGAGCTCTGCAACCTCTCTGAGGAACGCACAATCCATAGTTTTCGAAAAGATTCACCTGCCTGCTTCCGCAACCGCACCTGCCAATCGTGCTTTACTTGAGAAAGCCCCTTAGTACTCTTGATGTTCCTTCCTTGCCGTGTAGCTCTGCGTACCTCGGGCCGTTTTTCAGCAATGGCCTTCTCCACGCATAGACGTGCACTGCCATGGTTAGACCTCCAACATACATGGTACATCATAAATTTGACATTATGACGAAGATACTCTGTTGCCTTGGGAATAAGCATCTTGTCGAGTTGGTCCAGGGGAAGAGTTACATCTGTGAGGTGGTGTGAATTTTTTGTATCGATCACCTCTATCGCAGAACCATCAGACTTGGGGTCCCCCAAGGAGTCATGAGGCAGGAACATAACTCCAAGCTTCAAAGATGGGGAATTCTCCAAAGAAGACGTGTCGTCATCAGCAAGAACTACAGTTGATCCTGGCAGGTCATTGTACTCCGATACTAAGATATGACGCCACAAAAACACTCCGCAGGCTGGTTCAAGAAATATGCTAGAAAATCTTAATTTGTTTCCTCTGGCGTTGTCGCTACCGATGTGACAAGAAGGCACAATGTTGTGCTCATATTGTTGACAACATAATGGATCTGGGCGAAACCATCTGACCAAAATTCTATGGATGTCGTTCAAGTGTTCTTGTGTGCAACAGATGACAAATCTTGCATAGGGAGCTGGATGATATCTTGGATGACCATATCAGCGTGGACTTGAAGTTTGGTGTTAGCAGTCGCAAGCACTTGACTGTAGTCCTGATTATGTCTGTACTCTCAGAAAGAGGGGGGGATCCACCCTCTCCTAGGATTGACCTTGGACTCATGCTCGGACGGATCAATTTTGGGCCCGGAGTGGGTCAGGGCTTTTGCTTCGGGTAGGTGCGGTTGGGCTCGATCTGAGAGATGATCGCGAACAGCTAGGTTTTTCACGGGCATGGTGTTCGGTGGGGGCTTTGCCCAATCTCCCCCGGTTGGCAATGGGGCGGCACGACTACTGGTGTGGCGGCGGCGTGATCCGTGTTGCTGGCGTCCTCGAGCAGCGTGAATCTAGTTCATGGTGCTAGACGACGTTTGGTGGCGCGGCAGGTACGGTGGTTGACTTGGTCCACGTTGGTTGCCTTCGTGTTGTGCTCTTCTTGCTTGTTGTTGTTCGTGACGCCGGTCTGAGTTGGGCTCTCCGGGTGTTGTTGTATCATTGGATGGATCGGCGCGGATGACCTCGGACGTGGCGGTGGTCGAGCGTGCTTGGCGGCGGTCGTCGGTGGTCACTGGATTGTATCCTCCCCAGTCCACCGAGATCGGCTAGGGCTGCAGGGTGGAGGCGCCGACCCACACCCAGTGACTAATGTCGGGCTATGAGTGAAAGGAGATCCCTTTCACTCTACCTACCGTGGTTGGTTGCCGTGACGTGGATGATTGGCGGGGGCTAGGGGCATGGATGCCAGGGTGGTGGTCCTGGATAGAGGGCTTCACGGTTGGCTTTCTGGCAGGCTCCATGGTGGCGGTGGTGGCTTCACCTCTTGGTTGTGTGGAAGACAAGGAGTGTAGTGGCGGGAGGCTCTGGTATGCTCTTGCAGTGCCAAAATCTGGTCTGGATGGCCTAGCCCTCGGTGCGGTGGTGATCGGGGCTCCTCATGGTAGTGTAGGCGTTTATCCTAGTGAAAGCTTGGCGCTATCTCAGGCCAGTGCTGGCGACGCCAGGGAGTGCCCCTTGCTTCTTGAGGACATTGACATGGATCTCGTCTTTGTGCCACGACTCCGGATGAAAACCCATGTCCGTTTGCTCGGACTCGGCAGCGGCCAGGCTTTGTGTTGCACTAGTAGAAAAACACCTAATAGTCCCGGTTTGTAAGGGCCTTTAGTCCCGGTTCACTAGTAGAAAAGGGGGCAATGGTCCAGGCCGGGTCAGCCCATTAGTCCCGGTTCAATCCAGAACCGGGACCAATGGGGGCATTGGACCCGGATCGTGAGCCCCGGGGGCCGGCCGGGCCACGTGGGCAATTGGTCCCGGTTCGGCTGGACCTATTGGTTCCGGTTGGTGGGACGAACCGGGACCAATGCGCCTCGCTCCTGGCCCACCACCAGTGGTCCCGGTTGGTGGAGTGAACCGGGACCAAAGGCTACCCTTTAGTCCCGGTTCATGGCACGAACCGGGACCAATTAGTTGCCTATATCTACCCCTCGCCCGCGAGCAGAGCACTCCCAGTGCTCTGTTTTTCGTGGCCGGCGAGGGGAGAGCTTTGTGGTGCTCTATCTCACCTCCTATGCACACGAGGTGTTCGATGGAATGCCCGAGCCACACTACTTATGCTTTCTCCTCTCCAAGCTCGACCTCCAAGCTCCATTTTCCTCAATATTTGTCTAGGTTTAGCGGTCCATCACGTCACGTCCCCGTCTTCACCGCCGTCGATCGCCCGCGCCGATCTCGTCGCCGACACCACCGTGGTGAGCCTCTTGTTCTTATCTTCTTTCTGAAAGGAAAAAAAATCTTTCTTGTATATTTATATAGATACTTGTATAATTTTCTTACTTTTATTATTGCATCTTATATAGTGCGATGGTTTTGGTATCCGCCCCCGTCGTCCCTCGTCCTGTCTATGATTCAGATGTGGTATATATTATCTTTTCATAACTATTGGTTCATTTATTGTTTATGACAATTATGCCGAGCAACGTGACATAGATTTTATTTATCTAGGAGGTTGTTGAACCGGAAATTCCAACCGACCATATTGTCGAGAGGTTAAATTTAGTTGAAGAAGAAAACAATTTGTTGAAGGAAAAAATTAGAAAAATTGAGGAGGAGAAGATGATATTGGACTTGCATGTTGCGGATGTCGTCGATGATCACAAGATCAAGATGGATGCAATGCGCTTGAAGATTAGAAAGATTAGAAAATATGCCATTCATACCAAGGCTTGGTATCATTATGCCGTTGGATCAGTTGTTACACTGGTTGCGATTATGATTGCATTTGTTTTCGCATTGAAATGTTTTACATAGTTTCAGTGTATGGTTTAATTAATTTAGATGCTCTGCAGAGCTTTATGTTGTTAAATGAGAACTATGTATGTACTTTGGTTTTAATGTGATGATGAATTTCTATTAATTTGGTCACTTAATTATCTATTCATGATGTTCTGTAATGATTTTTGACACACTTAATTATATATAATGCACGCAGATGAACCGGCAATGGATGTACGATTCAAGACACACCTCCGAGTACATTAAGGGCGTGCATGATTTTCTCAAAGTGGCTGAGGCAAACAAGCAGAATGGTTTTATGTGTTGTCCATGCCCTATATGTGGGAATACGAAGTCTTACTCTGACCGGAAAATCCTCTACACCCACCTGCTCTACAAGGGTTTCATGCCACACTATAATGTTTGGACGAGGCACGGAGAAATAGGGGTTATGATGGAAGACGGCGAAGAAGAAGAGTACGATGACAACTATGTGCCCCCTGAATACGGTGATGCTACTTAAGATCAAGAGGAACCAGACGATGTGCACGATGATGCTGCAACGGGCGAAGCTGCTGAAGATCAAGAGGAACCAGACGTTGTGCCCGATGATGATGATCTCCGCCGGGTCATTGTCGATGCAAGGACGCAATGCGAAAATCAAAAGGAGAAGCTGAAGTTCGATCGCATGTTAGAGGACCACAAAAAAGGGTTGTACCCCAATTGCGAAGATGGCAACACAAAGCTCGGTACCGTACTGGAATTGCTGCAGTGGAAGGCAGAGAATGCTGTGCCTGACAAAGGATTTGAGAAGCTACTGAAAATATTGAAGAAGAAGCTTCCAAAGGATAACGAATTGCTCGACAGTACATACGCAGCAAAGAAGGTCGTATGCCCTCGAGGATTGGAGGTGCAGAAGATACATGCATGCCCTAATGACTGCATCCTCTTCCGCGGTGCGTACAAGGATCTGAACGCATGCCCGGTATGCGGTGCATTACAATATAAGATCAGACGAGATGACCCTGGTGATGTTGACGGCGAGCCCCCCAGGAAGAGGGTTCCTGCGAAGGTGATGTGGTATGCTCCTATAATACCACGGTTGAAACGTCTATTCAGAAACAGAGAGCATGCCAAGTTGATGCGATGGCACAGTGAGGACCGTATGAAAGACAGGAAGTTGAGAGCACCCGCTGACGGGTCACAGTGGAGAAAAATCGAGAGAAAGTACTGGGATGAGTTTGCAAGTGAGCCAAGGAATGTATGGTTTGCTTTAAGCGCGGATGGCATTAATCCTTTCGGGGAGCAGAGCAGCAATCACAGCACCTGGCCCATGACTCTATGTATGTATAACCTTCCTCCTTGGATGTGCATGAAGCAGAAGTTCATTATGATGCCAGTTCTCATCCAAGGCCCTAAGCAACCCGACAATGACATTGATGTATACCTAAGGCCATTAGTTGAAGAACTTTTATAGCTGTGGAATAGAAACGGTCTACGTACGTGGGATGAGCACAAACAGGAGGAATTTAACCTAAAGGCGTTGCTGTTCGTGACCATCAACGATTGGCCCGCTCTCAGTAACCTTTCAGGATAGACAAACAAGGGATACCACGCATGCACACACTGTTTACTTGACACCGATAGTATATACCTGGCAAGCTGAAGGAAGAATGTGTACCTGGGCCATCGTCGATTTCTTCCGACCAACCATCAATGTCGAAAGAAAGGCAAGCATTTCAAAGGCGAGGCAGATCACCGGAAGAAGCCCGCCATGCGTACCGGTGATCACGTACTTGCTATGGTCAATGATTTACACGTAATCTTTGGAAATGGTCCCAGCGCACTAGCTGTTCCGAGTGACGCTGGGGGACACACACCCATGTGTAAGAAGAAATCTATATTTTGGAACCTACCCTACTGGAAAGACCTAGAGGTCCGCTCTTCGATCGACGTGATGCACATGACGAAGAACCTTTGCGTGAATCTGCTAGGCTTCTTGGGCGTGTATGTGAAGACAAAAGATACAGCTGAGGCACGGGAGGACCTACAATGTTTGCACAAAAAAGACGGCATGCCTCCAAAGCAGTATGAAGGTCCTGCCAGCTATGCTCTTACCAAAGAAGAGAAGGAAATCTTCTTTGAATGCCTGCTTAGTATGAAGGTCCCGACTGGCTTCTCGTCTAATATAAAAGGAATAATAAATATGGCAGAGAAAAAGTTTCAGAACCTAAAGTCTCATGACTGCCACGTGATTATGACGCAACTGCTTCCGGTTGCATTGAGGGGGCTTCTACCGGAAAACGTCCGATTAGCCATTGTGAAGCTATGTGCATTCCTCAATGCAATCTCTCAGAAGGTGATCGATCCAGAAATCATACCAAGGCTAAGGAGTGATGTGGTGCAATGTCTTGTCAGTTTCGAGCTGGTGTTCCCACCATCCTTCTTCAATATCATGACGCACGTCCTAGTTCATCTAGTCGACGAGATTGCCATTCTGGGCCCCGTATTTCTACACAATATGTACCCCTTTGAGAGGTTCATGGGAGTCCTAAAGAAATATGTCCGTAACCACGCTAGGCCAGAAGGAAGCATCTCCATGGGCCATCAAACAGAGGATGTCATCTGGTTTTGTGTTGACTTCATTCCTGGCCTTAAGAAGATAGGTCTCCCTAAATCGCGGTATGAGGGGAGACTGACTGAAAAAGGCACGCTTGGAAGGGACTCAATAATATGCAGGGACGGATATTCTTGGTCTCAAGCACACTACACAGTTCTTCAGAACTCTACCTTGGTGACCCCGTATGTCAATGAACACAAGAACAGTCTGCGCTCCAAACAGCCGAAGCAGTGCGATGACTGGATTACATGTGAACACATCAGGACTTTCAGCAGTTGGTTGGAAGCACGTATCAGAGGTGACAACACTGTTTGTGATGAGCTGTATTTGTTGTCCAGGGGACCATCTTTGACTGTATTGATTTGGAAAGGATATGAGATAAACGGGAATACATTTTACACGATTGACCAAGATCAAAAGAGCACCAACCAAAACAGCGGTGTCCGCTTTGATGCAACAACCGAGAGGGGAAAGGACACATATTATGGTTACATAGTGGACATATGGGAACTTGACTATGGACATGATTTTAAGGTCCCTTTGTTTAAGTGCAAATGGGTCAATCTGTCAGGAGGCGGGGTACAGGTAGACCCACAGTACGGAATGACAACAGTGGATCTGAAAAATCTTGGGTACACTGACGAACCGTTTGTCCTAGCCAATGATGTGGCATAGGTTATCTATGTGAAGGACATGTCTACCATACCGAGAAAGATAAAAGATAAGGAAGCGAATACATCATACGATGAGCCAAAGCGCCACATAGTTCTTTCAGGAAAAAGGGACATCGTGGGAGTGGAGGACAAGACAGACATGACTGAAGATTATGAAAAGTTTCATGAAATTCCTCCCTTCAAAGTCAAGGCTGACCCCAGCATCCTGATAAACGATGAAGATTATCCATGGTTATGGCACAATAAGCAAATGACAGAAGCGAAGAAAAAGTGAAGACTTTCTCCCGCAACTATTATGATGATACCATGCCAACTTTCTAACCGACGAGTATGATACCATTATCCGTTTTGTACATGCACATGCTATGTGGGTCAATTTATGATACCATGCCAACTTTCAACTTTTTCAGAGTTCATTTGAAATGCTTTAATGTCTTATGGTTCGACCCTCGTAATAATTAAAAATAGCAACAATAAGTATTTTGTTGTAAGTAGAAACAAAATAAAATAAATAAAGCAAGAAAGATAACAAAAAAACAAAAAAGTGTTTTCAAATTTGAAAACTAATGGCACTAAAAGAAAGTTTATAATTTTCCTAAAACTAAAAGCAAAAACAATTAAAAAATAAAGCAAAAAACAAAAGAAAATAAATAATGCAGAAAACAAAAGAAAAAAACAACAACAAGTATTTTGTTGTAAGTAGAAACAAAATAAAATAAAGAAAGAAAGAAAGAAAACAAAAAAAATGTGTATTCAAATTTGAAAACTAATGGCACTAACAGAAAGTTTAAAATTTTCCTAAAACTAAAAGCAAAAACAATTAAAAAATAAAGCAAAAAAACAAAAGAAAATAAATAATGCAGAAAACAAAAGAAAAAAACAACAATAAGTATTTTGTTGTAAGTAGAAACAAAATAAAATAAATAAAGCAAGAAAGAAAACAAAAAAACAAAAAAAAGTGTTTTCAAATTTGAAAACTAATGGCACTAACAGAAAGTTTATAATTTTCCTAAAACTAAAAGCAAAAACAATTAAAAAATAAAGCAAAAAACAAAAGAAAATAAATAATGCAGAAAACAAAAGAAAAAAACTGGAAAATAAATAAATATAGCAACAATAAGTAAAGAAAACAAAAAACAAAAAAATGCCTCCTACTGGGCCCCCACGGCCCGAATACGACTAGAAACCCTACTATGGTCCAGGATTCAGGCCCGTAGTAGGCCCAGAAGGCTCATCAGGCAAAGCAATAGCAAGTAGGCCCGAAAGCCTGCGGTGGAGAGGAGCTCAAGAGGGGTGCGGCAGTGGGGCTTATAAACCACTGCGCGCCCCTCTCAACTAGCGAGGTGGGACTAAACTTTGGCCCCGAGGCGGGCAGCATAGAGGCCTTTTGTCCCGGTTGGTGGCACCAACCGGGACAAAAGGGGGGGCATTAGTCCCGGTTGGTGCCACCAACCAGGACCAAAGGCCGCCGGTTCCCGCCCTTTGGGCTGCCGAAAAAGAGGCCTTTGGTCCCGGTTGGTGGCACCAACCGGGACCAAAGGGTGCATTAGTCCCGGTTGGTGCCACCAACCGGGACTAAAGGGTTTGCTATATAAGAAAACACTTAGCAGTTTCCGGACAAATCGCCGAATTCTCCCCCAACGCGCCCCTGCTCCTCGTCGTCGCCGTCGCCGCCCGATGCCCCTACTCCACCTTGTGGTCGCCGCCGCCACCGACGCCGTCAGGCTGCTCGCCTGCGCCGTCGCCGCCGCCCCCTGTGAGCACAGCCTGCTCCCGCGCCCCTCCCGTCCTGCGCCCCTGCACGGCCACCGCGCGCCGCCCCTGTCCGTGCGCGGCCGCCGCGCCGCCGCCCCTACCCTGCGCGGCCGGCGCGCGCCGCCCCTATCCTGCGCGGCCACTGTGCCGCCGCCCCTGCAATTTTTTTGCATTTTTTGTGTGTATATGTGTTTGTATGTGTTTATATATGTGTACATGTTCATAGTATTTTTTTTCATAAGTGTATTTTTTTTGTTCATTGCATTTTTTTCATATATATAATGTACATATGTGTGTGGTAGCTATATATATGATGAATGGATGTGGCTATATATATATGTATGTATGAATATAATGTTCATAGCATTTTTTTTGTTTATATATGTTTTTTCATATATGTATTAATTTTTTATTTAGGTTTTTAGTAGATATCGATTTTAGGTTAGTGCATTTTAGGTTAGTGTAGAGGAGAAATTTAAAGTAAAATAAGGAAAAGGAAGAAAAGAGGAAGAAAGGAAGAAGGAAGAAAGAAGAATAAAAAGAATGAGAGGAAAAAGGAAAATAAGAAGATGAAGAAGAGGAGAGGAAGAAGAGTAGAAATAAATAATAAGAGGAAAAAAGAAGAAAAAGAAGAGGAGAAGAAGAAAGGAATAGAGGAGAAGAAGAAAAATAGAAAAAAATTCTATTTTTTCTTCTTCTCCTCTTTTTTTTTCTTCTTCTTCCTTCTTCCTTCTTCCTCTTTTCTTCCTTTTCCTTAATTATTTTCCTTTCTCGTCGTTTCCGCATCGTTGTCGATATAACCCCCTCGAGATAACTTCGACATGAGGGGCGGTCGATATATATACCCCCCCTCGGCCCTCTCGCTCGACCAAAAACTCTCGAGGACACCCAAACCCTAGAGAGAAACAATGTTGGTCTCCTACCCCCTCCCGCTGCGCCCTACCCGACAAATTAACTCTCTCGAGGCCACCCAAATTTACCAAGTTAAAACAGCATTGTCGTCAAGGCCACCCCAAACCTTTGAAGCGTTGTTGTGTCGAGGCGACCCCAAACCCTAGAGAAGCAGCGTCGAGGCCACTAACATGATTCCTTATTGTGATTAGCTGGCTAGTTCTACGTTTGCCACTAATATATATATATATATATATATATATATATATATATATATATCCATCTGTACCATGTTTGAATAATAATTGACATGCTGTAAATATTTGCAGAAACTATGGAGCACTGCCGAGACGAAGAAACAGAAGCGATATTGAGGGACATAATCGCAAATGGAAGGGATGAAGTTGCGTCATTTCTCCTCGACACCTTTGGTCAGCTGGAAGAACAGGGTGAAGAAGAGGGCTATGTTCATGATGGCTTAGGCCCATTAATGCCGGTACAAGAACAGGACTATGTTCATGATGGCTCCGGTGACATAATGGAGGTACAAGAAGGAGATCGTGCTGACTACTCCGGTGACCGAACCGAGCCCGGCCAGGTATATATATATTAGTTAAGCCCGTGCTGACTAGTTAATTGATGCTTCCATTGTTTTGGTATATGTACACATATTAATTACTCTCGTCTTTCTTCCTTATAATTTCTAGCCCTCCGGATCGAGCACAACTTCGGTAAGGAGACGAGGCCCGAAGAAAAAGTTGAGCTCGGATGAAAAGTTTGAGATCATAGAAATTGCGCCCGACGGTGAACCGATTGAACCCATCCGGACAAGGAAGGCATTTTATGCTCAGTGCGGGGTTCTTGTTAGGGAGAAGATCCCGATCAGCATCCAGCAATGGTATAAGCCTAAGGAGGAAGACCTTGAGGTGTCTTATGTCAATGATATGCAGAAGGAATATCTTTGGACTGAGCTGAAGGCAAATTTCACCCTACCGCCAGAGGAGGATCCGGAGAAGCCAGTTAAAGAGGAATTAATCAAGTCTCGTGCTCTTAAGAAGATGGCAACCCTAATGAGGAGGTGGTGGAAAGAGCTGAACCAGTTTGTCAAAAATAAAAAGACACCAGAATTCATCGGCAAATATGAGAAGATCAAAGATCACTGGCCCACATTTGTGGCCCACAAGACATCGGAAAAGAGTAAGGACATGTCGGAGACAAACAAGAAAAATGTTGTGAAGAAGACGCTTCACCATCGCACGGGGTCAGGTGGCTACCTGCAAGCCCGGCCTAAGTGGTCCAAGGCTAAGAATGATCTGCTTGAAGAAGGGATCGAACTAGAGACAATGAGATGGCCAGACCGTTGCCGGACTTGGTTCTTCGGGTCTAGCGGAACCTTGGACCCTGTAACAGGGTTTTGCCAGTGGACGGACGAGCAACTAGAAATACCAGTCAAGAACCTTCGACACTATATTGATGCAGCGCAGCGAGGGACGTTCCTTCCAAACAGGGAGAAGGACGAGCTCACAATGGCCCTTGGGAATCCTGAGCACCCTGGACGGACACGAGGCACGCCAGGCTTCATTCCGTGGAAGGTTGGTTTTCCGGACGCAAGGGGTTACAAAACCCACGAGAGGAGGAAGAAACTGGAGCAGGACCAACTGCAGGCGCTGCACGAAAGGGTAATGGGGCTAGATGATCGAGAAGAGGAACGAGAAGCAGCAGATCGCAGCAAACGACCTGCCGAAGCTTCCCCCGAAGCTACTCCGCCATCTGAGTAGAGAAGCAGCGTGGCTTCCACCGAGCTGCTTCAGCCGGAGCATGTCTTGATGGCTCCTGCCAGCTATCCTGTGGATGGTATCACGGAGTCTCAAAATTGCCACATGATGGCGCGATGGATGAATTTGAAGGTCAAGGCGGTTGTTGGCCAAGTTTATCCTAGTGGACCCGGCACAACTTATCACTGCCAGCCGATTCCAAAACGATATGCTAAGGTGATGGTGGATGAAATAACGGAGGGATTTGAGGACCTCGTGCTTGACCACCCTACCGGTGAAGGGGAGACTAGGTTGGGTTCTGCTCTGAAGACTCCATGCCTATGGAAGAAGGAGCTCATCAACCTTCTGAACTGGACGCCTCCGCCTCCTCCTCCTGCTCCGGCGAGTTAGGGCACTCCGCCTCCTCCACCGCCTCCTCCTCCGGCGAGTGACGATCAGGACACGCGTGGCGGCACTCCGCGTCCTTCTCCGGCGCATGGCGGCACTCCGCCTCCTTCTCCGCCTGCGCCGGCGCTCACGAGCAGCCAGCAGCATCCTCCTTCTCCGCCTCGCCAGCAAGGGCGGAAGAGACCCGCCGCCGCCCGTCTGCTCCGGCGCGTCGTACTCCTTCTCCTCCGCCTCGTAAGCAAGCACAAAAGAAGACAGACGCCACAGCCGCTCCGTCTGCTCCGGCGTCTAGCAGCACAACCAGAGGCGGGAGGCAATACAAATATGGTCCATCATCTCTCAAGCCTCTAGAGAAGTTACCGTACGAGAGGTCCGAGGAGGAAAACGATACGATTGTGCGGACCCACGTGAAGGAGTTCTTTGAAGGGGTGAAAGCAAAGAGACATCCACCTCCGGAGGAGAAGGTAGATCCGGTGAAAGCAAAGCGCACTATCGATGCCTTGAGGAAACCACCAAAGTCTCCACCGAGAACCAACTATGAGCGCATTACTGAACAGACATATCTCCAAGCCTAGCGGTCGCGAACTACTGTCAGTGCTAAAAGTTCAAAAGAACGAGCAAAGGGGAAAAATTGCCCAACTCGGCGAACAAGCACAGCAATTGTGCCCCCCGCTCAATGTGTCTAATGCTCCGGGGACGGTGGCCGGTTATGGCAATCTTGAAGATTACCTGCCTGAAGATGCACTTCCTGATTTCTTGGAGGTGGACGAACACAGATACGAGTACGGGAAGCCTCTCGTCAAAGATGAAAAATCTCTGACAACAATGATGCGAAGATTCCATAATTGGTACATGGAAACCTGCAGAGAGTCTGAGGGTAAGAATGCTTTGTATCTGCATATTAAAGAGGAGCACGATCTCGTTGCAAATGATCTATTGACTGTTCCATTTGATGAGTTCTTCGCGTTCTTCAATCAAAAGGCCCTCGATAAACTAATGGTCTTTTGCTACTGTCTGTAAGTACTATTTCTGTCATTAAGTCTTTATATATAGCTCGGCTCTTTCATTTCATGTATTTATAATTAATTATCCTCAATATATTATGCAGATTGAAGATCGTCGAGTGCAAAAAACAAGAAATTTATGATATTGGGTTCATTAACACAAATATCATAGATGAATTTCTGGTTAAAAGGACATCAAAGAGGCCGAGGACAACATGCTACAATCATTGATAAAAAATCAAAACAAAGATACCATACTCTTTCCTTACAACGGCAAGTGAGTGTTACTGTCATGTGCATATTCGGTTTCCCTTATTACTCAAGCGAGGTTATAGTAATGTAATTGATGAGTTATGCATGTGTGCGCAGGTACCACTATATTCTTCTGGAGATTAAGCTTGAGCGTGGACTAGTAACCGTCTTAGACTCGAGATGGAAAGATCCCAAATCCTATGCGGACATGACTGAAATGCTCAACAAGTAAGTTCAATCGATCATTATCACACCATATCGGCAACTTTTTGTTCATTTCCTGATATCTCAAGTAATAATAATTATTTTCTTTGTCTTGCAGGGTTTGGAAACAGTTCACCGCAGAAGCTCCGAGACTGCCGAAGGAGCTGCGATATACATACCCGAAAGTAAGTACTACTAGCTAGCTAGTTGCGTGCATCTCCCATTGATTCTATAGCTATACTTTCATCAATGCCATTTATAATGCTTCATTATCAGTTTGATTGAGCTCTATTTCTCGTAAAGTGCTTGTGGCAGGAAGAAGGGAATGATTTCTATGGATACTACGTGTGCGAGTTCATCCACAATGCGACTTTGAAAAACAAGCGGGGCTACTCTCAAAGACAATATGAAGTGCGTAAGCAATAATATTCACAATTTCATTTTATTACACCATCATTTCTGTTGAGTTTCATTCATATATATGTATTAATTAACCCCCTTCTTCAAATTAGACGTGGCAGATGCGGAATGAACTCCTAGAACCAGATCGCATGAAAGCAATTCAAGAGGAATTGGCGGGATTCTTTCTTGACCACGTCATCAATAAAGCCGGAGAATACCATGTGGAAATTGATTTCAATTGCTAGGGGTTTGTAATTATAAGAGATCTTATACATATTGTACATGCATGTATGTAGCCAGTAGCGTCAGATACTTGTTGTTCGACCAATCTCTCGGAGAAGGAGAGAGGTCGATCGATCACTTCTCTTGGTATGCATGAACTTCTGTACTGAATGGTTCTCTCGATCACTTATGTATATATATAGTACGTAGAGTCGACCAAGCACGGACACAAGAGAGGTCACTTCTCTCTATTAATTAGCTAGCTCACACAATGTATGAAACACGTAAATTAACCCCCCAAAACCCCCAATCCCCCCCTCCTTTCAAAAAAATAACAAAAACCCCAACCAATGGAATGCTGACACATGGATGCTTTTTGGTCTCGGTTGGTGCCACCAACCGGGACCAAAGGACCCCTGACTGGGCTCGGCACACAGGGCCACGTGGAGGCACATTGGTCCCGGTTCTTGTTTGAACCGGGACTAATGGGTGGAGGTATTAGTAACGGCCCATTAGTCCCGGTTCATGAACCGGCACTAAAGGCCCTTACGAACCGGAACTATTAGGTGTTTTCTACTAGTGGTTCATGAACCGGGACTAATGGGTCGTTACTAATACCTCCCCCCTTTAGTCCCGGTTCAAACACGAACCGGAACAGATGGTCCTCCATGTGGCCCGTGTGCCAAGCCCAGGCAGGGGGGCCTTTGGTCCCGGTTGGTGGCACCAACCGGGACCAAAAGGCATCCACGCGTCAGCATTCCCGTGGCTGGGTTTTTTTAAAGCAAGGGGGTTGGGGGTTTTGGGGGGTTACTTTAGGTGTTTCATATATTGTGTTAGCTAGCTAATTAATAGGGAGAAGTGTCCTCTCTTATGTCCGTGCTTGTGTTGGAAATATGCCCTAGAGGCAATAATAAAAGCATTATTATTATATTTCCTTGTTCATGAAAATTGTCTTTATTCATGCTATAATTGTGTTATCCGGAAATCGTAATACATGTGTGAATAACAGACACCAACATGTCCCTAGTGAGCCTCTAGTTGACTAGCTCGTTGATCAACAGATAGTCATGGTTTCCTGACTATGGACACTGAATGTCATTGATAACGAGATCACATCATTGGGAGAATGATGTGATGGACAAGACCCAATCCTAAACATAGCACAAGATCGTATAGTTCGTTTGCTAGAGTTTTGAATGTCAAAGTATCTTTTCCTTAGACCATGAGATCGTGTAACTCCCGGATACCGTAGGAGTGCTTTGGGTATGCCAAACGTCACAACGTAACTGGGTGACTATAAAGGTAGACTACGGGTATCTCCGAAAGTGTCTGTTGGGTGACATGGATCAAGACTGGGATTTGTCACTCCGTATGACGGAGAGGTATCACTGGGCCCACTCGGTAATGCATCATCATAATGAGCTCAGAGTGACCAAGTGTCTGGTCACGGGATCATGCATTACGGTACGAGTAAAGTGACTTGCCGGTAACGAGATTGAACGAGGTATTGGGATACCGACGATCGAATCTCGGGCAAGTAACATATCGATAGACAAAGGGAATAGCGTACGGGATTGATTGAATCCTCGACATCGTGGTTCATCCGATGAGATCATCGTGGAGCATGTGGGAGCCAACATGGGTATCCAGATCCCGCTGTTGGTTATTGACCGGAGAGTCGTCTCGGTCATGTCTGCTTGTCTCCCGAACCCGTAGGGTCTACACACTTAAGGTTCGGTTACGCTAGGGTTGTAGGGATATGTATATGCAGTAACCCGAATGTTGTTCGGAGTCCCGGATGAGATCCCGGACGTCACGAGGAGTTCCGGAATGGTCCGGAGGTAAAGATTTATATATGGGAAGTCCTGTTTCGGGCATCGGGACAAGTTTCGGGGTTATCGGTATTGTACCGGGACCACCGGAAGGGTCCCGGGGGTCCACCGGGTGGGTCCACCTGTCCCGGGGGGCCACATGGGCTGTAAGGGGGTGCGCCTTGGCCTAATGGGCCAAGGGCACCAGCCCCACATAGGCCCATGCGCCTAGGGTTTAAGGGGGCAAGAGTCCTAGGAGGGTAAGGCACCTCCTAGGTGCCTTGGGGGGGAGGGAAACCCCCCTTGGCCGCCGCACCCCCTAGGAGATTGGATCTCCTAGGGCCGGCCACCCCCCCTTGGCACCCCTATATATAGTGGGGGAGAGGAGGGACTTCATACCTGAACGCCTTGGCCTTTGGTTGCCTCCTTCTCCCTCCCCAACACCTCCTCCACCTCCATAGTGCTTAGCGAAGCTCTGCCGGAGTACTGCAGCTCCATCAACACCACGCCGTCGTGCTGCTGCTGGTGCCATCTCCCTCAACCTCTCCTCCCTCCCTTGCTGGATCAAGAAGGAGGAGACGTGGCTGTTCCGTACGTGTGTTGAACGCGGAGGTGCCGTCCGTTCGGCGCTGGTCATCGGTGATTTGGATCACGTCGAGTACGACTACATCATCACCGTTCTTTTGAACGCTTCCGCTCGCGATCTACAAGGTATGTAGATGCATCTAATCACTCGTTGCTAGATGAACTCCTAGATGATCTTGGTGAAACGAGTAGGAAAATTTTTGTTTTCTGCAACGTTCCCCAACAGTGGCATCATGAGCTAGGTCTATGCGTAGTTCTTCTTGCGCGAGTAGAACACAATTTGTTGTGGGCGTAGATTTGTCAACTTTCTTGCCGTTACTAGTCCTTTCTTGCTTCAGCGGTATTGTGGGATGAAGCGGCCCGGACCAACCTTACACGTACGCTTACGTGAGACCGGTTCCACCGACTAACATGCACTAGTTGCATAAGGTGGCTGGCGGGTGTCTGTCTCTCCTACTTTAGTTGGAGCGGAATCGATGAACAGGGTCCTTATGAAGGGTAAATAGAAGTTGACAAATCACGTTGTGGCTTTAACGTAGGTAAGAAAACGTTCTTGCTAGAACCCTAATTCAGCCACGTAAAACTTGCAACAACAATTAGAGGACGTCTAACTTGTTTTTGCAGCAAGTGGTTTGTGATATGATATGGCCAAAGTTGTGATGAATGATGAATGATCTATATGTGATGTATGAGATGTTCATGCTATTGTAATAGGATTCACGACTTGCATGTCGATGAGTATGACAACCGGCAGGAGCCATAGGAGTTGTCTTTATTCTTTTAATGACCTGCGTGTCATCGAGAAACGCCATGTAAATTACTTTACTTTATTGCTAAACGCGTTAGCCATAGTAGTAGAAGTAATAGTTGGCGAGCAACTTCATGGAGACACGATGATGGAGATCATGATGATGGAGATCATGGTGTCAAGCCGGTGACAAGATGATCATGGAGCCCCAAGATGGAGATCAAAGGAGCTATGTGATATTGGCCATATCATGTCACGTTTATTATTTGATTGCATGTGATGTTTATCATGTTTTGCATCTTGTTTACTTAGAACGACGGTAGTAAATAAGATGATCCCTCACAATAAATTCAAGAAGTGTTCCCCCTAACTGTGCACCGTTGCGACAGTTCGCTGTTTCAAAACACCACGTGATGATCGGGTGTTTTATTCAGACGTTCACATACAACGGGTGTAAGACAGATTTACACATGCAAACACTTAGGTTGACTTGACGAGCCTAGCATGTACAGACATGGCCTCGGAACACAGAAGACCGAAAGGTCGAGCATGAGTCGTATAGAAGATACGATCAACATGAAGATGTTCACCGATGTTGACTAGTCCGTCTCACGTGATGATCGGACACGGTCTAGTTAACTCGGATCATGTAATACTTAGATGACTAGAGGGATGTCTAATCTAAGTGGGAGTTCACTAATAATTTGATTAGTTGAACTTAATTATCATGAACTTAGTCTAAAATTTTGCAATATGTCTTGTAGATCAAATGGCCAACGTAGTCCTCAACTTCAACGCGTTCCTAGAGAAAACTAAGCTGAAAGACGATGGCAGCAACTATACGGACTGGGTCCGGAACCTGAGGATCATCCTCATAGCTGCCAAGAAAGATTATGTCCTACAAGCACCGCTTGGTGACGCACCCGTTCTCCCTGCGGAACAAGACGTTATGAACGCTTGGCAGGCACGTTCGATGACTACTCCCTCGTTCAGTGCGGCATGCTTTACAGCCTAGAGCCGGGGCTCCAAAAGCGTTTTGAGAGACATGGAGCATATGAGATGTTCGAAGAGCTGAAAATGGTTTTCCAAGCTCATGCCCGGGTCGAGAGATATGAAGTCTCCGACAAATTCTTCAGCTGTAAGATGGAGGAAAACAGTTCTGTCAGTGAGCACATACTCACTATGTCTGGGTTGCATAACCGCTTGACTCAGCTGGGAGTTAATCTCCCGGATGATGCGGTCATTGACAGAATCCTCCAGTCGCTTCCACCAAGCTACAAGAGCTTTGTGATGAACTTCAATATGCAGGGGATGGAAAAGACCATTCCTGAAGTATTTGCTATGCTGAAATCAGCAGAGGTAGAAGTCAGGAAGGAACATCAAGTGTTGATGGTCAATAAAACCACTAAGTTCAAGAAAGGCAAGGGTAAAAAGAACTTCAAGAAGGACGGCAAGGAGGTTGCCGCGCCCGGCAAGCAAGCTGCCGGGAAGAAGCCAAAGAATGGACCCAAGCCCGAGACTGAGTGCTTTTATTGCAAGGGAAGCGGTCACTGGAAGCGGAACTGCCCTAAGTACTTAGCGGATAAGAAGGCCGGCAAAACAAAAGGTATATGTGATATACATGTAATTGATGTGTACCTTACTAGTGCCCGTAGTAGCTCCTGGGTATTTGATACCGGTGCAGTTGCTCACATTTGTAACTCAAAGCAGGGGCTGCGGAATAAGCGGAAACTGGCAAAGGACGAGGTGACGATGCGCGTCGGGAATGGTTCCAAGGTCAATGTGATCGCCGTCGGCACGCTACCTCTGCATCTCCCTTCGGGATTAGTTTTAAACCTTAATAATTGTTATTTAGTGCCAGCTTTGAGCATGAACATTGTATCGGGATCTCGTTTAATTCGAGATGGCTACTCTTTTAAATCTGAGAATAATGGTTGTTCCATTTTTATGAGAGATATGTTTTATGGTCATGCTCCTATGGTGAATGGTTTATTCTTTATGAATCTCGAACGTGATGCTACACATGTTCATAATGTGAGTACCAAAAGAAGTAAGGTTGATAATGATAGTCCCACATACTTGTGGCACTGCCGCCTTGGTCACATAGGTGTTAAACGCATGAAGAAGCTCCATGCTGATGGACTTTTAGAGTCTCTTGATTATGAATCATTTGACACGTGCGAACCATGCCTTATGGGTAAAATGACCAAGACTCCGTTCTCAGGAACAATGGAGCGAGCAACCGACTTATTGGAAATCATACATACCGATGTGTGCGGTCCAATGAGTGTTGAGGCTCGCGGTGGCTATCGTTATGTTCTCACCCTCACTGATGATTTAAGTAGGTATGGGTATATCTACTTAATGAAACACAAGTCTGAAACCTTTGAAAAGTTCAAGGAATTTCAGAGTGAGGTTGAAAATCAACGTGACAGGAAAATCAAGTTTCTGCGATCAGATCGTGGAGGAGAATACTTGAGTCACGAGTTTGGGGCACACTTAAGAAAATGTGGAATAGTTTCACAACTCACGCCGCCTGGAACACCTCAGCGTAATGGTGTGTCCGAACGTCGTAATCGCACTCTGTTAGATATGGTGCGATCTATGATGTCTCTTACCGATTTACCGCTTTCTTTTTGGGGCTATGCTTTAGAGACTGCCGCATTCACTTTAAATAGGGCTCCGTCGAAATCCGTTGAGACGACACCGTATGAATTATGGTTTGGGAAGAAACCTAAGCTGTCGTTTCTAAAAGTTTGGGGATGCGATGCTTATGTCAAGAAACTTCAACCTGAAAAGCTCGAACCCAAATCGGAAAAATGCGTCTTCATAGGGTACCCAAAAGAAACTATTGGGTACACCTTCTACCTCAGATCCGAAGGCAAGATCTTTGTTGCCAAGAATGGGTCCTTTCTGGAGAAAGAGTTTCTCTCGAAAGAAGTAAGTGGGAGGAAAGTAGAGCTTGATGAAGTATTACCTCTTGAACCGGAAAATGGCGCAACTCAAGAAAATGTTCCTGAGGTGCCAGCACCGACTAGAGAGGAAGTTAATGATAATGATCAAGATACTTCTGATCAAGCCCCTACTGAAATTCGAAGGTCCACAAGGACACGTTCCGCACCAGAGTGGTACGGCAACCCTGTCTTGGAAATCATGTTGTTAGACAACGGTGAACCTTCGAACTATGAAGAAGCGATGGCGGGACCGGATTCCGACAAATGGCTAGAAGCCATGAAATCCGAGATAGGATCCATGTATGAAAACAAAGTATGGACTTTGACTGACTTGCCCGTTGAGCGGCGAGCCATAGAAAATAAATGGATCTTTAAGAGGAAGACAGACGCGGATGGTAATGTGACCATCTATAAAGCTCGGCTTGTCGCTAAGGGTTATCGACAAGTTCAAGGGGTTGACTACGATGAGACTTTCTCACCGGTAGCGAAGCTGAAGTCCGTCCGAATCATGTTAGCAATTGCCGCATTCTATGATTACGAAATATGGCAAATGGACGTCAAAACGGCATTCCTTAATGGTTTCCTTAAGGAAGAATTGTATATGATGCAGCCGGAAGGTTTTGTCGATCCTAAGAATGCTGACAAAGTGTGCAAGCTCCAACGCTCGATTTATGGGCTGGTGCAAGCATCTCGGAGTTGGAACATTCGCTTTGATGAGATGATCAAAGCGTTTGGGTTTACACAGACTTATGGAGAAGCCTGCGTTTACAAGAAAGTGAGTGGGAGCTCTGTAGCATTTCTCATATTATATGTAGATGACATACTTTTGATGGGAAATGATATAGAACTCTTGGACAGCATCAAGGCCTACTTGAATAAAAGTTTTTCAATGAAGGACCTTGGAGAAGCTGCTTATATATTAGGCATCAAAATCTATAGAGATAGATCGAGACGCCTCATAGGTCTTTCACAAAGCACATACCTTGATAAGATATTGAAGAAGTTCAATATGGATCAATCCAAGAAGGGGTTCTTGCCTGTGTTACAAGGTATGAAATTGAGCTCAGCTCAATGTCCGACCACGGCAGAAGATATAGAAGAGATGAGCGTCATCCCCTATGCCTCAGCCATAGGTTCTATTATGTATGCCATGCTGTGTACCAGACCTGATGTTAACCTTGCCGTAAGTTTGGTAGGAAGGTACCAAAGTAATCCCGGCAAGGAACACTGGACAGCGGTCAAGAATATCCTGAAGTACCTGAAAAGGACTAAGGAAATGTTTCTCGTTTATGGAGGTGACGAAGAGCTCGTCGTAAAGGGTTACGTCGACGCTAGCTTCGACACAGATCTGGATGACTCTAAGTCACAAACCGGATACGTGTATATTTTGAATGGTGGGGCAGTAAGCTGGTGCAGTTGCAAGCAAAGCGTCGTGGCGGGATCTACATGTGAAGCGGAGTACATGGCAGCCTCGGAGGCAGCACATGAAGCAATATGGGTGAAGGAGTTCATCACCGACCTAGGAGTCATACCCAATGCGTCGGGGCCGATCAAGCTCTTCTGTGACAACACTGGAGCTATTGCACTTGCCAAGGAGCCCAGGTTTCACAAGAAGACAAGGCACATCAAGCGTCGCTTCAACTCCATTCGTGAAAATGTTCAAGATGGAGACATAGAGATTTGTAAAGTACATACGGACCTGAATGTAGCAGATCCGTTGACTAAACCTCTCCCTAGAGCAAAACATGATCAACACCAGAATTCCATGGGTGTTCGATTCATCACAATGTAACTAGATTATTGACTCTAGTGCAAGTGGGAGACTGTTGGAAATATGCCCTAGAGGCAATAATAAAAGCATTATTATTATATTTCCTTGTTCATGATAATTGTCTTTATTCATGCTATAATTGTGTTATCCGGAAATCGTAATACATGTGTGAATAACAGACACCAACATGTCCCTAGTGAGCCTCTAGTTGACTAGCTCGTTGATCAACAGATAGTCATGGTTTCCTGACTATGGACACTGGATGTCATTGATAACGAGATCACATCATTGGGAGAATGATGTGATGGACAAGACCCAATCCTAAACATAGCACAAGATCGTATAGTTCGTTTGCTAGAGTTTTGCAATGTCAAAGTATCTTTTCCTTAGACCATGAGATCGTGTAACTCCCGGATACCGTAGGAGTGCTTTGGGTATGCCAAACGTCACAACGTAACTGGGTGACTATAAAGGTAGACTACGGGTATCTCCGAAAGTGTCTGTTGGGTGACATGGATCAAGACTGGGATTTGTCACTCCGTATGACGGAGAGGTATCACTGGGCCCACTCGGTAATGCATCATCATAATGAGCTCAGAGTGACCAAGTGTCTGGTCACGGGATCATGCATTACGGTACGAGTAAAGTGACTTGCCGGTAACGAGATTGAACGAGGTATTGGGATACCGACGATCGAATCTCGGGCAAGTAACATATCGATAGACAAAGGGAATAGCGTACGGGATTGATTGAATCCTCGACATCGTGGTTCATCCGATGAGATCATCGTGGAGCATGTGGGAGCCAACATGGGTATCCAGATCCCGCTGTTGGTTATTGACCGGAGAGTCGTCTCGGTCATGTCTGCTTGTCTCCCGAACCCGTAGGGTCTACACACTTAAGGTTCGGTTACGCTAGGGTTGTAGGGATATGTATATGCAGTAACCCGAATGTTGTTCGGAGTCCCGGATGAGATCCCGGACGTCACGAGGAGTTCCGGAATGGTCCGGAGGTAAAGATTTATATATGGGAAGTCCTGTTTCGGGCATCGGGACAAGTTTCGGGGTTATCGGTATTGTACCGGGACCACCGGAAGGGTCCCGGGGGTCCACCGGGTGGGTCCACCTGTCCCGGGGGGCCACATGGGCTGTAAGGGGGTGCGCCTTGGCCTAATGGGCCAAGGGCACCAGCCCCACATAGGCCCATGCGCCTAGGGTTTAAGGGGGCAAGAGTCCTAGGAGGGTAAGGCACCTCCTAGGTGCCTTGGGGGGGAGGGAAACCCCCCTTGGCCGCCGCACCCCCTAGGAGATTGGATCTCCTAGGGCCGGCCACCCCCCCTTGGCACCCCTATATATAGTGGGGGAGAGGAGGGACTTCATACCTGAACGCCTTGGCCTTTGGTTGCCTCCTTCTCCCTCCCCAACACCTCCTCCACCTCCATAGTGCTTAGCAAAGCTCTGCCGGAGTACTGCAGCTCCATCAACACCACGCCGTCGTGCTGCTGCTGGTGCCATCTCCCTCAACCTCTCCTCCCTCCCTTGCTGGATCAAGAAGGAGGAGACGTGGCTGTTCCGTACGTGTGTTGAACGCGGAGGTGCCGTCCGTTCGGTGCTGGTCATCGGTGATTTGGATCACGTCGAGTACGACTACATCATCACCGTTCTTTTGAACGCTTCCACTCGCGATCTACAAGGTACGTAGATGCATCGTATGACTCGTTGCTAGATGAACTCCTAGATGATCTTGGTGAAACGAGTAGGAAAATTTTTGTTTTCTGCAACGTTCCCCAACAGCTTGGTCGACGCTACGTACTATATACATAAGTGATCGAGAGAACCATTGAGTACAGAAGTTCGTCATGCATACCGAGAGAAGTGATCGATCGACCTCTCCTTCTCCGAGAGATTGATCGAACAACAAGTTTTCGTATCATGTATCCGACGCTACTGGCTACATACATGTACAATATGTATAAGATCTCTAAATTACAATCCCCTAGCATTTGAAATCAACTTGCACATGGTATTCTCTGGCTTTATTGATGACATGGTCAAGAAAGAATCCCGTCAATTCCTCTTGAATTGCTTTCATGCGATCTGGTTCTAGGAGTTCATTCCGCATCTGCCACGTCTAATTTGAAGAAGGGGGTTAATTAATACATATATATGAATGAAACTCAACAGAAATGATGGTGTAATAAAATGAAATTGTGAATATTATTGCTTACGCACTTCATATTGTCTTTTAGAGTAGCCCCGCCTGTTTTTCAAAGTCGCGTTGTGGATGAACTCGCACACGTAGTATCCACAGAAATCATTCCCTTGTTCCCGCCACAAGCAATTTACGAGAAATAGAGGTCAATCAAACTGATAATGAAGCATTATAAATGGCATTGATGAAAGTATAGCTATAGAATCAACGGAGATGCGCGGAACTAGCTAGCTAGTAGTACATACTTTCGGGTATATATATCGCAGCTCCTTCGGCAGTCCCGGAGCTTTTGCGGTGAACTGTTTCCAAACCCTGCAAGACAAAGAAAATAATTATTATTACTTGAGATATCAGGAAATGAACAAAAAGTTGCCGATATGGTGCGATAATGATCGATTGAACTTACTTGTTGAGCAATTCAGTCATGTCCGCATAGGTTTCGGGATCTTTCCGTCTCAAGTCTAAGACGGTTACTAGTCCCCGCTCAAGCTTAATCTCCAGAAGAACATAGTGGTACCTGCGCACGCATGCATAACTCATCAATTACATTACTATAACCTCGCTCGAGTAATAAGGGAAACCGAATATGCACACGACAGTAACACTCATTTGCCGTTGTAAGGAAAGAGTATGGTATCTTTGTTTTGATTTTTGATCAACGATCGTAGCAAGTTGTCCTCGGCCTCTTTGACGTCCTTTTTAACCAGAAATTCATCTATGATATTTGTGTTAATGAACCCAATATCATAAATTTCTTGTTTTTTGCACTCGACAATCTTCAATCTGCATAATATATTGAGGATAATTAATTATAAATACATGCAATGAAAGAGCCGAGCTATATATAGAGAGACTTAATGACAGAAATAGTACTTACAGACATTAGCAAAAGACCATTAGTTTATTGAGGGCCTTTTGATTGAAGAATGCGAAGAACTCATCAAATGGAACAGTCAACAGATCAGTTGCAACGAGGTCGTGCTCCTCTTTAATATTCAGATACAAAGCATTCGTCCCCCAGACTCTGTGCAGGTTTTCATGTACCAATTATGGAATCTTTGCATCATTGTTGTCAGAGATTTTTCATCTTTGACGAGAGGCTTCCCGTACTCGTATCTGTGTTTGTCCACCTCCAAGAAATCAGGAAGTTGATCGTCAGGTAGGTAATCTGCAAGATTGCCATAACCGGCCACCGTCCCCTGAGCATTAGACACATTGAGCGGGGGGCACGATTGTTGTGCTTGTTCGCCGAGCTAGGAAATTTTTTCCCCTCTGCTCGTTCTTTTAACCTTTTATCACTGACAGTACTTCCCGACCGCTGGGCTTCGAGATTTGTCTGTTCAGTAATGTGCTGATAGTTGGTTCTCGGCGGAGACTTTGGTGGTTTCCTCAGGCATCCATAGTGCGCTTTGCTTTCACCGGATCTACCTTCTCCTCCGGAGGTGGATGTCTCTTTGCTTTCACCCCTTCAAAGAACTCCTTCACGTGGGTCCGCACAATCGTATCGTTTTCCTCCTCGGTCCACTCGTACGGTAACTTCTCTAAAGGCTTGAGAGGTGGACCGTATCTGTATTGCCTCCCGCCTCTGGTTGTGCTGCTAGACACCGGAGCAGACGGAGCGGCTGCGGCGTCTGTCTTCTTTCGTGCTTGCTTACGAGGCGGAGGAGAAGGAGTACGACGCGCCAGAGCAGCCGGGGCGGCGGCGGGTCTCTTCCGCCCTTGCTGGTGAGGCTGAGAAGGAGGAGGCTGCTGGCTGTTCGGGAGCGCCGGCGCAGGCGGAGAAGGAGGCAGAGTGCCGCCACGCGCCGGAGAAGGAGGCGGAGTGCTGCCACGCGTGCCCTGATCGTCACTCGCCGGAGGAGGAGGCGGTGGAGGAGGCGGAGTGCCCTGACTCGCTGGAGGAGGAGGAGGAGGCGGAGGCGTCCAGTTCGGAAGGTTGATGAGCTCCTTCCACCATAGGCATGGAGTCTTCATAGCAAAACCTAGCCTAGTCTCCCCTTCACCGGTAGGGTGCTCAAGCAGGAGGTCCTCAAATCCCTCCGTTATTTCATCCACCATCACCCTAGCATATCCTTCTAGAATCGGTCGGTAGTGAAAAGTTGCGCCTTTTTCAGTAGGATAAACAGAGCCAACAGCCGCCTTGACCTTCAAATTCATGCATCGCGTCATTAGGTGGCAATTTTGAGTCCCCGTGATAGCATCCACGGGATAGCTGGCAGGAGCCGTCAAGACATGCTCCGGTTGAAGCAACTCCGTGGAAGCCAGGCTGCTTCTCGGCTGAGATGGCAGGGTAGCTTCAGGGGAAGCTTCGGCAGGTCGTTTGCTGCGATCTGCTGCTTCTAGTTCCTCTTCTCATTCCTCTAGCCCCATTACCCTTTCGTGCAGCGCCTGCAGTTGGCCCTGCTCCAGTTTCTTCCTCCTCTCGTGGGTTTTGTAACCCCCTGCGTCCGAAAAACCAACCTTCCACGGAATGGAGCCTGGCGTGCCTCGTGTCCGTCCAGGGTGCTCAGGATTCCCGAGGGCCATTGTGAGCTCGTCCTTCTCCCTGTCTGGTATGAACGTCCCTTGCTGCGCTGCATTGATATAGTGTCGAAGGTTCTTGACTGTTATTTCCAGTTGCTCGTCCGTCCAACAGCACCTCCCTGATACAGGGTCCAAGGTTACGCCAGCCCCGAAGAACCAAGTCCGGCAATGGTCTGGCCATCTCATTGTCTCTGGTTCGATCCCTTTTTCAAGCAGATCATTCTCAGCCTTGGACCACTTAGGCCGGGCTTGCAGGTAGCCACCTGACCCCGTGCGATGGTGAAGCTTCTTCTTCGCAGCATTTTGCTTGTTTGTCGCCGACATCTTCTTACTCTTTTCCGATGTCTTGCGGGCCACAAATGCGGGCCAGTGATCTTTGATCTTCTCATATTTGCCAATGAATTCTGATGTCTTTTTTTTTGTCAACAAACTTGTTCATCTCTTTCCTCCACCTCCTGAATAGGGTTGCCATCTTCTTAAGAGCACAAGACTTGATTAATTGCTCTTTAACTGGCTTCTCTGGATCCTCCTCTGGCGGTAGGGTGAAATTTGCCTTCAGCTGAATCCAAAGATCTTCTTTCTACATGTCATTGACACAAGACACCTCAGGGTCGTCCTTAGGCATATACCATTGCTGGATGCTGATCGGGATCTTGTCCCTAACAAGAACCCCGCACTGAAAAGAAAATGCGTTCTTTGTCCGGATGGGTTCAATCGGTTCGCCGTCGGGCGCGATTTCTCTGATCTCGAACCTTTCATCCGAGCTCAACTTTTTCTTCGGGCCTCGTCTCCTTACCGAAGTTGTGCTCGATCCGGAGGGCTAGAAATTAAAAGGAAGAACGATGAGAGTAATTAATATGTGTACATATACCACAACAATGGATGCATCAATTAACTAGTCAGCACATGCTTAACTAATATATATATACCTGGACGGACTCGGTTCGGTCACCGGAGCAGTCAGCACGGTCTCCTTCTTGTACCTCCATTGTGTCACCGGAGCCATCATGAACATAGCCCTCTTCTTGTACCGGCATTAATGGGCCGAAGCCATCATGAACATAGCCCTCTTCTTCACCCAGTCCTTCCTGACGAACGACGTCGATGAAAAATGACGCAATGACATCAGTTCCTTCTGCGATTATCTCCCCCAACATCTCTTTTGTTGCTTCGTCTCGATAGTGCTTCATAGTTTCTGCAAATATTTACAATATGTCAATTATTATTCCAACATGCATGGTACAGATGGATATATATTAGTGGCAAACGTAGAACTAGCTAGCTAATTACAATAAGGAATCATGTTAATTAGTGGCCTCGACGCTGCTTCTCCAGGGTTTGGGGTGGCTTTCTTCTTTTCTATTTTTTATTCTTCTCCTCTATTCCTTTCTTCTTCTCCTCTTCTTTTTCTTCTTTTTTCCTCTTCTTATTTTACTTTTTCCTGTACACTAAACTAAAATGCACTAACCTAAAACCTAATACTAACAACCTAAATAAAAAATTAATACATATATTAAAAACATATATAAACAAAAAAATGCTTCAAGGGTTTGGGGTGGCCTCGACGACAACACTCTTTTAACTTGGTAAATTTGGGTGGCCTCAAGAGAGTTTGTCGGGTAGGGGCGCAGCGGGAGGGGGTATAGACCAGGGTGTCCTCGAGAGTTTTGGTCGAGCGAGAGGGCCGGGGGGCGGGGGGGTATATCGACGACGACAGAGGAGAAGATCGAAGAAAAAAAAGAAGAAAAAAAGAGGAGAAGAAGAAAGGAATAGAGGAGAAGAAGAAGAAATAGAAATATCTATTTCTTCTTCTTCTCCTCTATTCCTTTCTTCTTCTCCTCTTCTTTTTCTTCTTTTTTCCTATTCTTATTTTACTTTTTCCTCTACACTAAACTAAAATGCACTAACCTAAAATCTAATACTAATTAACAACCTAAATAAAAAATTAATACATATATTAAAAAACATACATAAACAAAAAAATGTTATGAACATTATATTTAGGTTGTTAGTATATACACATACATAAACAAACATATATACACATATACACAAAAAAATACACATATATACACATACAAACACATATATACACATATATACACATATACACAAAAAAAATTGCACATATACACATATACAAAAAATATGCAGGGCAGGGGCGGCGGCATGGTGGCCGCGCAGGACAGGGGCGGCGGCGCGGCGGCCGCGTAGGACAGGGGCGGCGGGAGCGAGGCAGGTGCCCACAGGGGGGTGGCGGGGCACGGCGGGTGGCGTCGGGGCGCGTGGAGCGGCGCCGGCGTCGGTGCAGATGGCATCGAGGGCGGCGGGGACGACAAAGTTGAGCAGCCTAACGGCGTCGGAGGTGGCGACGACGGTGAGGTGGACCAGTCTGACGGCGTCGGAGGCGACGGTGACGACGAGGTGGAGCAGCCTGACGGCTTGGCGGCGACGACGACGAGGCAGATCGAGCAGTGGGTGTTGGGCGGAGAAGAAAGGGATGGATTTTGGAGAAACTGCTAAGTGCTAGTTATATATGAAGAGAATTGGTCCCGTTTCGTGAAACCAACCGGGACCAATACCCCCTTTAGTCCCGGTCGGTGCCACCAACTGGGACCAAAGGCCTCTTTTCAGCAGCCCAAAGGGCGAGAAGCGGCGGACTTTGGTCCCGGTTGGTGCCACCAACCGGGACTAAATGGTGGGCATTGGTCCCGGTTGGTGACCAATGCCCCCCTTTAGTCCCGGTTGGTGCCTCCAACCGGGACCAATGGTCGTGTGCTGGCACGATGCGGCACAAAAGTTTAGTCCCACCTCGCTAGCTGAGAGGGACGCGCAGTGGTTCATAAGCCCCACTGCCGCACCCCTCTCGAGCTGCTCTCCACTGCAGGCTTACGGGCCTACTTACTACTGCTTTGCGTGATGGGCCTACTGGGCCACCTGCGGGCCTGAATCCTGGCCCATGGTGGGTTTCTAGTCGTATTGAGGCTGTGGGGGCCCAGTAGGAGGCACTTTTTTTTCTTTACTTATTGTCACTATTTTTATTTTTTCCCAGATTTTTTGTTTCGTTTTCTGCATTATTTATTTTCTTTTGTTTTTTTGCTTTATATTTTAAATTTTTTTGCTTTTAGTTTTAGAGAAATTATAAACTTTCTGTTAGTGCCATTAGTTCTCAAATTTGAAAACACTTTTTTTGTTCTTTTGTTTTGTTTCGTGCTTTATTTATTTTATTTTGTTTCTACTTACAACAAAATACTGATTGTTGCTATTTTTATTTTTTTCCCAGATTTTTTGTTTTGTTTTCTGCATTATTTATTTTCTTTTCTTTTTTTGCTTTATTTTTTAATTCTTTTTGCTTTTAGTTTTAGAAAAATTATAAACTTTCTGTTAGTGTCATTAGTTTTCAAATTTGAATACACTTTTTTGGTTTTCTTTTTGCTTTATTTATTTTATTTTGTTTCTACTTACAACAAAATACTTATTGTCGCTATTTTATTTTTTGTCCAGTTTTTTTGTTTTGTTTTCTGCATTATTTATTTTCTTTTGTTTTCTGCATTAAAGCATTTCAAATGAACTCTGAAAAAGTTAAAAGTTGAAAGTTGGCATGCTATCACGAGGGCCGAACCATAAGACATTAAAGCATTTTAAATGAACTCTGAAAAAGTTGAAAGTTGAAAGTTGGCATGGTATCATAATTTCGTCTGTTACAAAGTTGGCATGGTATTATCATAATAGTTGCGGGAGAAAGTCTTCACTTTTTCTTCGCTTGTGTCATTTGCTTATTGCGCCGTAACCATGGATAATCTTCATCTTTTATCAGGATGCTGGGGTCAGCCTTGACTTTGAAGGGAGGAATTTCATGAAACTTTTCATAATCTTTAGACATGTCTGTCTTGCCCTCCACTCCCACGATGTCCCTTTTTCGTGAAAGAACTATGTGGCGCTTTGGCTCATCGTATGATGTATTCGCTTCCTTATCTTTTCTTTTTCTCGGTCTGGTAGACATGTCCTTCACATAGATAACCTGTGCCACATCATTGGCTAGGACGAACGGTTCGTTAGTGTACCCAAGATTTTTCAGATCCACTGTTGTCATTCCGTACTATGGGTCTACCTGTACCCCGCCTTCTGACAGATTGACCCATTTGCACTTAAACAAAGGGACCTTAAAATCATGCCCGTAGTCAAGTTCCCATATGTCCACTATGTAACCATAATATGTGTCCTTTCCCCTCTAGGTTGTTGCATCAAAGCGGACACCGCTGTTTTGGTTGGTGCTCTTTTTATCTTGGTCAATCATGTAAAATGTATTCCCATTTATCTCGTATCCTTTCCAAATCGTAACAATCGAAGATGGTCCCCTGGACAACAAGTACAACTCATCACAAACAGTGTTGTCACCTCTGAGACGTGCTTCCATCCAACTGCTGAAAGTCCTGATGAGTTCACATGTAATCCAGTCGTCGCACAGCTCCGGGTGTTTGGAGCGCAGACTGTTCTTGTGTTCATCGACATACGGGGTAACCAAGGTAGAGTTCTGTAGAACTGTGTAGCGTGCTTGAGACCAAGAATATCCGTCCCTGCATATTATTGAGTCACTTCCAAGCGTGCCTTTTGCAGTTAGTCTCCCCTCATACCGCGATTGAGGGAGACCTATCTTCTTAAGGCCAGGAATGAAGTCAACAGAAAACCCGATGACATCCTCTGTTTGATGGCCCATGGAGATGCTTCCTTCTGGCCTAGCGCGGTTACGGACATATTTCTTTAAGACTCCCATGAACCTCTCAAAGGGGTACATATTGTGTAGAAATACGGGGCCCAGAATGACAATCTCGTCAACTAGATGAACTAGGACGTGCGTCATGATATTGAAGAAGGATGGTGGGAACACCAGCTCGAAACTGACAAGACATTGCACCACATCACTCCTTAGCCTTGGTATGATTTCTGGATCGATCACCTTCTGAGAGATTGCATTGAGGAATGCACATAGCTTCACAATGGCTAATCGGGCATTTTCCGGTAGAAGCCCCCTCAATGCAACCGGAAGCAGTTGCGTCATAATCACGTGGCAGTCATGAGACTTTAGGTTCTGAAACTTTTTCTCTGACATATTTATTATTTCTTTTATATTCGACGAGAAGCCAGTCAGGACCTTCATACTAAGCAGGCATTCAAAGAAGATTTCCTTCTCTTCTTTGGTAAGAGCATAGCTGGCAGGACCTTCATACTGCTTTGGAGGCATGCCGTCTTTTTCGTGCAAACGTTGCAGGTCCTCCCGTGCCTCAGCTGTATCTTTTGTCTTCCCATACACGCCCAAGAAGCCTAGCAGGTTCACACAAAGGTTCTTCGTCACGTGCATCACATCGATCGAAGAGCGGACCTCTAGGTCTTTCCAGTAGGGTAGGTCCCAAAATATAGATTTCTTCTTCCACATGGGTGTGTGTCCCCCAGCGTCACTTGGAACAGCTAGTCTGCCGGGACCCTTTCCAAAGATTACGTGTAAATCATTGACCATAGCAAGTACGTGATCACCGGTATGCATGGCGGGCTTCTTCCGGTGATCTGCCTCGCCTTTGAAATGCTTGCCTTTCTTTCAACATTGATGGTTGGTCGGAAGAAATCGACGATGGCCCAGGTACACATTCTTCCTGCAGCTTCCCAGGTATATACTATCGGTGTCAAGTAAACAGTGCGTGCATGCGTGGTATCCCTTGTTTGTCTGTCCTGAAAGGTTACTGAGAGCGGGCCAATCGTTGATGGTCACAAACAGCAACGCCTTTAGGTTAAATTCCTCCTGTTTGTGCTCATCCCACGTACGTACACCGTTTCCATTCCACAACTGTAAAAGTTCTTCAACTAATGGACTTAGGTACACATCAATGTTGTTGTCGGGTTGCTTAGGGCCTTGGATGAGAACTGGCATCATAATGAACTTCCGCTTCATGCACATCCAAGGAGGAAGGTTATACATACATAGAGTCACAGGCCAGGTGCTGTGAGTGCTGCTCTGCTCCCCGAAAGGATTAATGCCATCTGTGCTTAAAGCAAACCATACGTTCCTTGGGTCACTTGCAAACTCATCCCAGTACCTTCAGCGGGTGCTCTCAACTTCCCGTCTTTCTTATGGTCCTCACTGTGCCATCGCATCAACTTGGCATGCTCTCCGTTTCTGAATAGACGTTTCAACCGTGGTATTATAGGAGCATACCACATCACCTTCGCAGGAACCCTCTTCCTGGGGGGCTTGCCGTCAACATCACCAGGGTCATCTCGTCTGATCCTATACCGTAATGCACCATATACCGGGCATGCATTCAGATCCTTGTATGCACCGCGGTAGAGGATGCAGTCATTAGGGCATGCATGTATCTTCTGCACCTCCAATCCTAGAGGGCATATGACCTTCTTTGCTGCGTATGTACTATCGGGCAATTCGTTATCCTTTGGAAGCTTCTTCTTCAACATTTTCAGTAGCTTCTCAAATCCTTTGTCAGGCACAACATTCTCTGTCTTCCACTGCATCAATTCCAGTACGGTACCAAGCTTTGTGTCGCCATCTTCGCAATTGGGGTACAACCCTTTTTTGTGGTCCTCTAATATGCGATCGAACTTCATCTTCTCCTTTTGACTTTTGCATTGCGTCCTTGCATCAACAATGACCCGGCGGAGATCATCATCATTGGGCACATCGTCTGGTTCCTCTTGATCTTCAGCAGCTTCGCCTGTTGCAGCATCATCGTGCACATCGTCTGGTTCCTCTTGATCTTCAGTAGCATCACCGTATTCAGGGGGCACATAGTTGTCATCGTACTTTTCTTCTTCGTCGTCTTCCATCATAACCCCTATTTCTCCGTGCCTCGTGCAAACATTATAGTGTGGCATGAAACCCTTGTAAAGCAGGTGGGTGTGAAGGATTTTCCGGGGAGAGTAAGACTTCGTATTCCCACATATAGGGCATGGACAACACATAAAACCATTCTGCTTGTTTGCCTCAGCCACTTTAAGAAAATCATGCACGCCCTTAATGTACTCGGAGGTGTGTCTTGAACCGTACATCCATTGTCGGTTCATCTGCGTGCATTATATATAATTAAGTGTGTCAAAAATCATTACAGAACATCATGAATAGATAATTAAGTAACCAAATTAATAGAAGTTCATCATCACATTAAAACCAAAGTACATACATAGTTCTCATCTAACAACATAAATCTCTGCAGAGCATCTAAATTAATTAAACCATACATTGAAACTATGTAAAACATTACAATGCGAAAACAAATGCGATCATAATCGCAACCAATGTAACAACTGATCCAACGGCATAATGATACCAAGCCTCGGTATGAATGGCATATTTTCTAATCTTCAAGCGCATTGCATCCATCTTGATCTTGTGATCATCGACGACATCCGCAACATGCAACTCCAATATCATCTTCTCCTCAATTTTTCTAATTTTTTCCTTCAAGAAATTGTTTTCTTCTTCAACTAAATTTAACCTCTCGACAATAGGGTCGGTTGGAATTTCCGGTTCAACAACCTCCTAGATAAATAAAATCTATGTCACGTTGGTCGGCATAATTGTCATAAACAATAGATGAACCAATAGTTATGAAAAGATAATATATACCACATCCGAATCATACACAGGACGAGGGCCGATGGGGGCGGATACCAAAACCATCGCACTATATAAGATGCAATAATAAAAGTAAGAAAAACATACAAGTATCTATATAAACATACAAGTAAGAATTTTTTTCCTTTCAGAAAGAAGATAAGAACAAGAGGCTCACAACGGTGGTGCCGACGACGAGATTGGCGCGGGCGATCGACGGCGGTGAAGACGGGGACGGGACGTGACAGACCGCTAAACCTAGACAAATATTAAGGAAAATGGAGCTTGGAGGTCGAGCTTGGAGAGGAGAAAGCTTAAGTAGTGTGGCTCGGGCATTCCATCGAACACCTCGTGTGCATAGGACGTGAGCTAGAGCACCACAAAGCTTTCTCCTCGTCGGCCACGAAAAACAGAGCAGTGGGAGTGCTTTGCTCGCGGGCGAGGGGTATATATAGGCAATTAATTGGTCCCGGTTCGTGGCAAGAACCGGGACTAAAGGGCAGCCTTTGGTCCCGGTTCATGCCAACAACCGGGACCAATGGTGGTGGGCCAGGAGCGAGTCACATTGGTCCCGGTTCGTCCCACCAACCGGGACCAAAAGGTCCAGACGAACCGGGACCAACGGCCCACGTGGCCCGGCCGGCCCCCAGGGCTCACGAACCGGGTCCAGTGCCCCCATTGGTCCCGGTTCTGAATTGAACCGGGACTAATGGGCTTACCTGGCCTGGACCATTGCCCCGTTTTCTACTAGTGTTGTTACCCCCTTGGCGGCGTTGTTGTGTAGTTCAGGTGTCGTCGGTCAGACCTCGGCTAGGTGCTAGGCTTATTCTAGGCTTTATGATGTATATTTTGATCTGCTTTGTAAGAGGGCCTCCTCATCACATTGTATCACGGTCATGTAACTGTGATATGTTTCTTTTTATATAAAGCGGGGCGAAAGCCTATTTGGAGCATGACACAACTCGCCATCCAAACCACCTCTGTACTGATTATTCGATTATCTATACTATAAAGTAACTTTCACTACATATCATTCACCATAGAATATACCACATGACAAATGTGGTAAGCACGCATACTTGAGGAAAAACAATATTCCACATACAATATGACTAAGCACGATGACTCCGCACGCAGGACGTACTCTCCATACAATAAAGCCATGATCTACACGCAAGAGTTACAACTCAACATATAACCTTATTTGTCATGGTGCTCATGAATTTGAAGGGAAAATCTGTGGGAAAACTACGAGAGTTCACCCCAAAAAAGAACAAAACCGAAGTTTCATGTGGAATTTAGGACACTAACTATTGGTCCACTGCACTGCTGGCCTCAATACTAATCGATCCATGCCGAGAACAAGCTCCGCACCCTCTCAGAGGAACGCACGACCCATAGTTTGAGGTAATCTCTGGCAACCTGCTTCAACTGCACTTTCTTTATTTGTTGATCCTGCTGCTTCTGACGAAGCATGTTATGAATATCTCGTCTTGTGGATTTAAGGGCTATGCATGGCCCAGCGAGCCTTGTGTTCTCCACGTATAGGTGTGCACTGCCGTGGTTAGATGTCCAACATATCTGGTAATTTGTAACTTCAGTGTTATGATAGAGATAATCTATCGCCTTCGGGAGAAGCATTTCATCGAGTTGGTCCGGGTGAACATTTACATGGGTGAGGTGTTGCTTCTCTCCATCGATCGCCTCTATCGCGGAGCCCTCGCTTGTGGACTCGGGATTCTCCAGTGAGTGATGAGGCATGAATAAAATCCCCAGCTTCAAAGGTGGGAAGTTCTCTACAGAAGTAGATGTGTCTGCATTGCCACTTGTTGTGGTTGATCTCATCATAAGATTATTGTACTCTGATACTGAGATTTGACGTTGCAAATACACTTGACAGACTGGCTCTGGAAACATGGTCGAAAGTCTCTATTTATTTCCGCCACCACAAAAAGGCACATCCTGATGCAACTTGTTTCCTTGACAGCATAATGGATCTGGGCGGAACCATCTAGTCAAAGTTGTCTGGATGTGGTCCCAATGTTCTAGGTGTGAATTCACAATTACTTGCGGTTGCGGCACACAGAAGAAATCTTGCGTGGGGAGCTGCGTGATCTCGTTGATGACAATTTCTGCAGTAGACTTGAAGTGAGGCGTCACCTGTCGCAAGCACTTGATTGTAGTTCCGATTATGTCTGTACTCTCTGAAACACGCAACATGAACCCGAGGCGGAAATTGTTCTTGGGCGCCTTGCAATCTTGATATATGAAGGTTACCATGGCCTCTAACCCTCTGTCCTTGAAGCTCATTGAGCGTATAACGAATATATGTAACTGGCCTCCTGGGTCCAACACATGATACAACAACGATTTCCCTGCAAAGATATGCCCAATGAGAGGGTCAAAGAATAGGTGTTGTCGTGGTGACCCAAGCTGCACATATCTCATAAATTCACCAGCACCATCCGCGAGCCTCTCGAATCTTTGAACGGTGGCACTGCCCATAGAGCAATCATCATTGTTGCGGCCAACACGAGAGGAAATGAATGCCTTGGTGGCATGAGCAACCCGTCTAGGAAATGAGGATTTCCTTACCACCTGCTCTGCCTCGTCCTCTTCACGAGAAAGTTGCCTGCATCTGTGTGCTGCATCGTCGCAGTCCTGGGCAGCGCACTTCAGCTTCTTTCGCCAATGGAGTAGCGAGGTGTCAGTGATTTGCCACTTGTTGGACGTCTGGAGGGCGGCCTCCATTTTGATGCGCGCCATCTCTAGCCTCTCTAGGCCACCACCTCTTGTTGCTTCTAAATCTGGTTTGTCCTTGGTTTGCCTGGTAGCTGCAATACTAGAAAATATCCAGCTTACTCCTTCCCCAACAATGGCAGACTTGACCATCTCAGCCGTGGATTGTGATGTGTGAGAAGCCATGAATTAGTAAGAGAGACCACGCTCTACTCAAGAAATGGACTTGCCTTGCTGCTCACCGCTCACTTTTTTGTTGCTTTTATCACTACAGGTTGCTTGGTTGGTTGTGGGGAATCAAGTGAGCGACCGAGTTATCTAAGCTTGCAGGTGCTTTTCTTTTGAAACCGAGACAAGAAATTTGTCTCATTCCATTCATTAATAATGGGAGGAGAATGGTTGTTGTACACACCAGCTCAGTGTACCCACGCTACTCCCAGGGCCGGTCCTGAGATTAAGGGGGCCCGGGGTAAAACTACTTAAATCTGGTAACAACTTCTTCTGCTTTTGCCGGGGAGGCGCGAAACCTGTTTCTTTGGATTCTAGTTCCGAAATTCAAAGAAGATGAAATGCACTCTTGTGATGAAAAGATGCTGACTTTGTTAAAGGTTAGGCTAAATGATTCCAAGCTTGAGAACCCATTCTATCCGGGCCTAAATGCTGGAGTTTCATAATTCACTCTACTTAGTGACATTCTTAGAATATATCCTATATGCTTAACACATTGATGTCGGCGGCTAAACTTTCTTTCTAATGGTAAGCCGGGGATCTAATAGGCCACTTCACCCTATCAAACTTGACCTTGATCCCAATCTCAAAGTCCTTAACATGAACATAGAAAAAATACGAGAAAATATGTTGAATTGTCAGCCAAACAAGATATAGTTTTTTTTCTCTTATAAGTCACTTTCTTTACTAAAGATTAACCTAATTTTTGAATCACAATCTAGAAGCGGGCCCATCGGCAAGACTAGCAGATGATTTAAATGCCCATGATCACTGCTTTGATTTGTAAAGCCTCTCGTGTTATTCCTTCACTTCAACTGTCAGCATGCCGCCGAACTGAAAAAAATTAATAACCCCAATAATGCCAATGTATAAACACTATCTAATAAAACAATTATCAGCATCCGGTTGCGACAGTGAAGAGGCAATGTTGATAATCATTTATATATTTTGATCAATCATCATGGTAAAATCTCATAGGGGATAAACTACCAGTATAAATAGAGATAAGAGCCATACCTTCTCGTCTTTGTAACTTGTAAATTTTTTCCCTGGTCTTTGTAAATTGTCACCGGAGAATTAGCATGGTCACATGGGAGGCAGCGGCGTGGTTATCTCCGGCAGTCATGTACTCCTCTGACTAAGGCTTGCTCTAATACTACGCGGCGGCACCATGCACGCACAGGAGATGAATATCAATTGCCACGCAGGGGGCGATCCGTTTCCTTGCTTTTGGCGTCTGTTCACATGGTTGTAGCTAGTAGTCGCATGGATTAAAGGGAGGAAATCAGAAGCTTTTTATTCATGACTACACTTAATTAATCGCATACAATAACTGATACGTGTTTCCCATATCGTGCATGTGCTAGTGAAGGCATGTACAACGGTTGATAAGATAGTCTTATCTTAAGTCTTGCATGTAATTTAGATATGACAAAAAAAAACGTCTACAATGGATTATGTCTTAGACTTTATCTTCAATAACTAGTTATTCCTAAAAATATGATGAGACATATTGTGCTAAGAGATCAGCTCCTGTCTTCTCTTAAATAAGAGAAGACAAGCCTCTCCTTCACCTCATCATTTATCATATATATGGCACTCCTAAGATAGCACTAGTGTACATGCCCTAAGGAAGAAAATTAGGATTAAACAGTACCCTACTAAATAGGATCGTACATTAAAGAAGAAAACCATAGATTATGGAAGGAAACTGCAACAAAAAGGAAAAGGAGGAGATCGTCAAGGACAATATGTAAACTTCAGCATTTTGGTGCCCCTCTGGCACTGACGGCCTGGGGCGGCTGCCCCATTCGCCCGCCCCTGAGGGTCGGGCCTGGATACTCGCATGCAAGAAAACATGGCAAAACATTTTTTTTAAATCAGAAATTTTGTGGGAATGATGATATAAAAAATGTTACTCCCTCCATTCCCTTATACAAGGCCACAACTCAAATTACAGGTACCTAGGTAAAATTTAATGATTACTTTGCAAGTCAACTTTTCTTCTTGTTAACTGTAATCGTTAATGCGCCCGCATGCATGCAACGAATGAATGAGAAGGAACTAGCACAGTGTCATTATGACTACATGCATGCAAGTAGTAGTACGAGAAAACATCATTAAATTTTGCCTCGGTTAGTGTTAGTGGCCTTGTATAGATGTAAAATGTATTTTTCATAGTGGCCTTGTATAAGGGAATGGATGGAGTATTGATGTTTGCAAAGTTTGGTGGTCAAATGACATCGGAGAGATCTGTATGAAAAAACAAAATGACTGAAAATTACTCAAATAATACGTGCACTATTTGAGCAAAACTTGTAATTTTATTTTATTGTTGTGCAGAGTTCCTCGGATGTCACTTGACCACCAAATTTTGCAACAATAACATTTTCTCATAATCATTTCCATAAAATTTCAGAATTTTTTGAAATGTGTTGGTATGTTTTATTGCTTGGGTGTAGCATGAGTGCACCGAGCTGGGGTTCAGCCACTACTTTCCCTAAACGGAGAGTTGGTTGGCCAGTGTGTAAGCACGATGGATGCAGAAAACTATAGTTGCCAATAACCTCCTCAGAGGTGGTGCACACAATTTAGTAGCCATGGGAGAACCCACACGAATTTGATATGAACAAAGGTTGCATGATGGTTCAAAAAAAGGAAAGGAGTGAGTTTATGTACTCCTCGATATAGGTTTTCGCCGCGCTTTATAAACAAAGCAACACAACAAAGTACAAGGTAGACGATACAATCTGGTGAGGAGGCCCTCTTACAAAGCAAATCCAAAGATACAAAATAAACATAGAACAAGCTAACACCTCACCGAGGCCGGATCGACGACTCCTGAGCTCCACGACAATGCCCCCAAGAGGGTAACGGCGCACAATGTCGCCATTGCCGAGTCCGTGTAGACAAAGATTTTCACCCGGAGCCCTGGCATAACGAGCTCCACGACGACGAAGAACCGTACATGAGATTTTCACCTCATACGGCTCCTCGGTCAATTCTTTCGAAGGGATCCTTTTCCTCGTTCGAGAGTCTCCGCCCTTCTTCCACTCCGTCCCGAAGACTAACTACTTTAATTTCTCAAAATAATTTGAGGGGTCTTTTTTATTTCAGATCGGGGTAGTATAATTGCTAGAAAATCCAGTATTTCATTGTGGAATTCTAAAATAAAGTAAGTCCCTTTTTTAAGTACATGCCATGCTTTAATTTTTCAAAGTATTAAATTAAATATCTTGAATAATAAAAGGAAATTTGCTCTGATATAGAGTATAACCTGACTATCTTGGCCTACCCAAGTGAAATTACGACTTGGGCGGGTGGAATTTATCTATTCCCTATATATCCTTTTTTGATTTTTTCCAAATGAATAAAGCAGTTGGAATTTTGGAAATGACAATGGGTATATTTATTACATTAACTAAAGCTTATTTATTTCTCTTCATTTCTATCACAATAAGATGGACTTTACCGAGGATGAGAATGGATCAGTTATTAAATCTTGGATGGAAATTTCTTTTACCTATTTCCCTCGGCAATCTCTTTGGTTTTAATGATGATCCTGCATGTATTTCGTGTGTATCTCACAGGGGGATTTAAAAAAGCCCGTGAATTAACTTGGGTCACAGGTGTGGTTTTGGCTGTTTTGACTGCAACATTTGGTGTAACTGGTTATTCTTTGCCTTGGGATCAAATTGGCTATTGGGCAGTCAAAATTGTGACAGGTGTACCTGACGCCATTCCGGTAATAGGATCGCCTTTAGTGGAGTTATTACGCGGAAGTGCTAGTGTGGGCCAATCCACTTTGACTCGTTTTTATAGTTTATATACCTTTGTACTGCCTCTGCTTACTGCTGTATTTATGTTAATGCACTTTCCAATGATACGTAAGCAAGGTATTTTGGGTCATTTATAGGGAAGGCATATCATAGAGAATACTTCAAGAAGCAAGCGGCACCCAAGAGCACCGCCGAAGCCGGCGCCAGATAGCGCGAAGCTTTCGCTCGGACACTCGCATGCGCCACTAGGAGGAGCCCCGACCAACACCACCATGAGGGCCAGGCCATCCACACCAGATCTGGGCACTTCCAGAGCAGACCAAGGCCTCCCACCACTCCACCCCTTGCCGCCCATACGACGAAGAAGTGGAGTTACCACCGCCACCACAGAGCCTGCCGGAAAGCTAACCGTGAAGCCAGCCATCCGGGACCACCACCCCGGCATCCATGGCCCCGAACACTAGCAGCAATCCACATCACAGCCCCCAACCATGGTAGTAGGAGCCAAATGGACCTCCTTTCACTCCTAGACCGGCATCAGCCACCGGATTTGGATCAGCGCCTCCACAGTAGGAGGTGCCCTCGCCTACCTCCCCTGCCGGTCCCGATGGACCGCGGGGATGCAACCCAGTGACTTCCAACGGTCGCCGCCGAGCAAGCTTGAACGGCGCCATGCCCGTGGCCACCAGAGCCAATCAGTCGAACGACACGACATCACCCGAAGAGCATAGCTCGGACCGATGCCGTCAACACACAACACGAAGGGCACAACAAGAAGGCAACCAACGCGGACCAAGTCATCCCTACGTATCTGCGTGCCACCGGACGTCGTCCGCCACCACGAACCAGATCCACGCCGCACGTCGAAGACGTCCACGCCACGGATCGAGCCGCCACCAGCCAGGTGGGCAGCCCCGCCCCACCGCCGCCAGGAAGCCCCAGCCACTCCATCGCGACAGGCGCACGAGACCCTGTCGTCCCCGCGCCAGGAACACAACCGCTTCTTCTTCTACCTCGAGCTCCCTCAGAAAACTCTCTTGTGGTTTCTCTCTACCTTCTTCTCTCAAGAACACAAGAACACACACATACACATGCAACTCTACACACACACACGCACCAAGGAAGAAGCCCAACTAGCTTTGTAACGAGGCATTCTCTCCCTGGTGTACCACAATGACTACATTATTTTTGCCTCAGCCCTCACGGCCTCAATTTTCCGATTCACATATCAACTTAAATAGCCAGTACAGGATAAGACTCACACCACATGCACTTACTCCACCAACGCACTAATCCACCTCCTGGAATCTCTCTATACCCATGCGACTCGGCCAACATGCAAAGCACACCGGTAGTCACAAATCCACTCATGCATGCACCTAGACCTATTCGCATGCTGCTACTAACTAAATCACGTAATTCCACTACTAACCTGCGTGTACACACATTAACTCACTCATCTTAACGTGAGTACAAACCCACAGTCTAGTAGCTGGACACGACTACATGCATGACTCAAAAAAAAAATCTAAACAAACCCACAGTCTACAAGCCCAGCGCACGAAGGGGAAGAAGCGGCCCCGCCACCGCCCACGCCGTCCGGGCTTCGCCCGGCAGCGCTTCCAGGCGGCGCGGGGGGAGGGGGCCGGAGGAGGGGGTGGATGGGCGGTGACCTAGGGTTCCCCGTCCGCTCGCGCTCGCGGGGCGTGCGAAAGGGGAAATGGGTCAAGTTTATGTACTAACAAAAGGAGCTAAATAGAAGAGACAGCCTAGGGACCCTGATATTTTTGAGAGCACACGAACTGAAGGTTTTTCTTTGATGCAAGGCCCAGGCATTCGGTTTAACCAAGCCAATCGGTTAGGTCCATTCTTCTTCAGAAATTGGTTATAGAAAATGCAGACTCAAACAGTTATTTTGGTTAACTAAGGTCAACGAATTCAACAAATTAATTTTGGTTCTTTAGAAATGAGGACCTGATTATTAGGGACCGATTTTTCGGTTTCTGGTTCTTTTGGTTCGGTATATCGGTTCTCGGTTACTATGCCCACCCCTCGATGAGAAGACATTGCCGTGGTACATGTCCACAAACTTTATAACTGATCGTGCGGTGTTCCAGTCACTTGGTTATCGTCAGAATCTTCCGACCCTTCCAAAGCTATTGACAAATCCCAGTGGTCGAAGAGTAAACAACGATAAACCTGGCCAGCCATCTGCTGAAGGAAATTTGCTGTCTACAGCCTGGAGAAACAAAAATAACCAGCCACGCGGAGGATTTAAATATCCTAGAGAACAACGGGCAGGGAATATATATAGAGCCGGCCGGTGCTGGACTTACTTAAAATATGTGCAACTTAAATCACTAAATCTGCTAACTGTCACTTTTTTCTTGAAATGTAGACACATGATTTGTCTCATTCCATTAGTTAAGAGGAGTTGGTTTGCTTCCGGCGGAACAGAATGGGCGCGGAAGAATATATTGGGGGACATACTCCTTGGAGATGGTGCACATAATTTTGAACCAGGTGGAGATAGAGACACATACATGGCGTCTATGGATGAATACCGGGTTCGGATGGCAGCGCTCTCGTCAGCGAAACTGATTCCAAGGTTTCATCGCCATTCCTGCAAATTTCTGGCGACTGGAGTGGCCCTTTTCCCCCTCCATTGTTTTCTTTGGTGTGCCCCCCAATCATTGTGACATTCTTTCTTAGCTGTAGCTAATACCCGTAGTACCCAATGCCAATGCCTCTTCACGCTGCCGTCCGTCTGTATTCAAGTTTGTTGGCTTTAGTCTTCTATTTTTGTTGGGTCGCTCCCAACTGGTTTTGGGAGCACGTGCCACCACATGGTTCAACCTCACCTTGGTTTAGCAACACTTGCACATGTTCATCCATCACAAATTTCCTCAATCTTTCTCAACTTTGACATGTCTTTGTCTGCCTTTGAACTGGACACCTACTTTTATTTAAGGTTCTTCTCCTCATCCTTCAGCTTATATATCCCTTTCTTTTTTATAATTTCAGTCTGATCACTTTGTGGAAATTTATAGTTGTCCCATCAAGGAACTTCTTTTGCTCCAATTCTGCTTTCACCTGAATAAAAGCATGTTCATTTTGGGCCTTTGGGGCAAATTTCGGTTGTTCCTTCACCACTTTCTGAAGTTCGTCATTCACTTTAACGAGCTTGGTCTATAGCTTCCTTTCTCTCTAGTAATCTTAAAATTTCTTTCAGCATTCACAAGATTACCCTTAACTCTACCTCCTTTCTCCTCTTTATACATTTTCAAAAGCTTTGACAATGATGTCCTTTAGTGATTTTGCCAACTCCAAATCAACCCATTCCACAAAATTCACAAGTAATTCCTTCCCACATAATTATAAAACAACATATATAGATATTGTTCAGGACCTAACACATCACGTCATATATGAAAAAACATGTTAAATTGAGTTGAAATTAAGAAGAAGATAAATCCCCAAATCAACCCTAACCATGTATATTGAGAACAGAGCACTCGCATCCCTACCCAACGAGTCACCGCCGAACCCTTTAGAAGAACTGGACCCATCTCCCCATGACACCATGGCGGCGACACAATTGTGGTAGTCAGTCCACTGTTGCGTGAACGTAAGGGTGTGGGGAAAAGAACAGAGAATTGGGGAACACAGGAGAGAGACTGACTGTTCCGGATGCTTTAACCACCCAAGCAATTAACCTAATGGCCTCACCAGCGAGTCGTCTATGTGTGCCATGTCAGCCTGACTCGTGGGTGCCAATGGTGAGAAATGTTTAGGATGAGCAAATTAGTAGATCGGTGTTCGGTGTTACAACCCTGCCCCAATATTTGTGGATTCCTTGGTTTTAGTCCCCCATGGTGGTTATGTGATAACGTAGCCCAATTTTTTTTGTATGTATTTACTCTCTTGAAAGATTTCACTAACTACTTAAGCTTGCACTGGAAGGGGCTCCTCCAATTTTGCAGTGGCACCTAAACGGAGAGTGCCCTCCCTAGTGAGCGTGTGGGAGAGGCGCGTGCTGGCTAGGCTCGGAGTTTCCTCGCAGTTCATTCTATTTTTTATATTTTTGCTTTCCCCATTTTTCTTCTCCATTTTCTGGTTTTTCTTTTGGTTTTCGTTCTTCGAGCGTGATTCCACCTAGACCAGCTGTTACCACTAGTAAATTTTGTCATAAATAGCCTTCCCGTATTTAGTTGTTAAATTGATGATCTAGCTAGGAATACGAATTTTCATCAAAAATGACCATCTATCCAGTGTAACTGTTAAAAAAGACTACCTACAAACGAAAATGTCAAAAAGATTCACTTGTACCATGGTGGCAAGTGCGCTGGCCGACACGTGTCACTTGCCGCCACAGGGTCTGGCTGCAGAACCTGCCACCACCAGCTCATGTAGCATCATCTGCACGGGATTTCGATCGATGGCGCACGGGAAAACGGAACGGAGTGGCAATGTGGCACCTTCCACCATGCATCCTAACGGCAGCCTGTGCTGCTTTTCCGCGCGAAAAGCCATGCCACGCGACAGATTCTAGTGATATCTAAATGTGCTACTGTACAAGATTACAAGCCGTCCTTAATGGTAGTACTTCCTTTTAAAAATAAGTAATCATAGTCTAGCCTTAGCCTGTGTGCAACGGACCGCCTTTGATATCTTTTACTGATGGAGTAGCGGCGTGTCATGACGACTTTTCAGACACAACGCATGGCAGAAAAGCAGCACAGGCTGCCGCTAGAATGAATGGCGGCAGGTGTGCAACTAGGTCTGCCGCCAGACACATGGCGGCAGGTGCCACGTGTCGTCTGGCGCATCTGCCGCCACGGCACCAGTGGTGATTTTTGACATTTTCGTTTGTAGGTAGTCTTTTTTAACAATTTCATTGGACAAATGGCCCTTTTTGACAAAAATCCCTAGGAATACATGTGATCCTCTATAGAAAAAGGAGGGTGTATGAAATTATACCATTTATCACTACTTATGTCCTACTGGTTGAGCCACGTAGTAAACGAGCTATGCAACCTCTCAGAGGATCGCACAGCCCATAGTTTTAGGAATGAACGAGCTACCTGATTCAGCATTTGTATCCGCTGATCCTGCTGCACTAGAGGAAGCCCCTTGGCACTCTTAATGTTCCTACCTTGTCGTGTGGCTCTGCGTGCTCCATGCTTTCTTTCCGCACTTGTCTTCTCCACGCATAGGTGAGCACTGCCATGGTTAGACCTCCAGCATACCTGGTACGACATAGCCTTGGCATTAAGATGAAGATAGTCTATCGCCTTGGGCATCATCATGTCGTCGAGTTGGTCCATATGAACATTTACATGTGTGAGGTTGCGTCGATTCTCTGTATCGATCACTTCTATTGTGGAACCAATAGACTTAGGGTCCTCTAAAGAAGCATGAGGCATGAGTAGTATTCCAAACTTCAATGGTTGGGAGTTCTCCAAAGATGAATTATCGTCATGACCAGCAAATACGGTTGATCCTGGAAGGTTTCTGTACTCCGATGGTGAGGTGTGACACTGGAAAAACACTTGGCAGACTGGTTCAGGAAATATACTCGAAAACTTCAATTTATTTCCGCTTCCATTACTGATGTCGCTGCCACTATGGAAAGAAGGCACAACATCGTGTTCAAATCCTTGACAACATAATGGATCTGGACGGAACCATTCAGTCAAAGTTCTATGGACGTGAACCCAGTGTTTCTCGTGTGCAACACAGGAGAAATCCTGCGTAGGGAGATGGGTGATCTCCTTGATAACAACGTCGGTCATAGAGTTGAAGTGAGGTGTCATAACTCGCAAGCACTTGACAACGGTTCCAATTATGTCTGTACTCTCAGACAGACGCAGCATGACCCCTAGGCAAAAACTGTTCTTGGGCACCTTACAATCTTCGTACATGAAGGATAGAAAGGCCTCCAACCCACGCTCCTGGAAATTGATTGGCCCTATGCGGAAGTATTGGTACTGACCTCCAGGACGCAACAACTGATAAGCAATCATTTTGCCCGTGAAGAGATGCCCAATGAGAGGGTCAAAGAACAGGTTCTGACGTGGTGTCCCGCCGATCTGCACATACCTGATAAATTCATCAGCACCGTCCGCAAGCCTCTCGAATCTTCGAACAACAGCGGTGGTGGCACTCCCCGCAGAGCGATGACCATTGTCGTGGCCAACGAAAGAGGAGATGAACACCTTGGTCGCATGAGCCATCCGTCTAGGAAATGAGGATTTCCTTACCACCCGCTCCGCCTCGTCTTCTTCCCGAGAAAGTTGCCTGCATCTGCGCGCTACGTCATCACAGTCCTGAACAGTGCGCTTGAGCTTCTTTCGCCAACGGAGGAGCGACGTGTCGGTGATCTGCCACTTGTTGGACGTTTGGACTGCGGCCTCCATTTTGATGCGCGCCATCTCCAGCCTCTCTAGCCCACCACCTCCTGATGCTTCTTCATCTGCTTTGTCCTCGTCTTTGCTGGTGGGGGCAATACCCGAAATAATCCGGCTAACTGCTTCCCCAACAATGACCGACTTGACCATCTCAGCCATGGATTGTGATTTGTGGGTAGCACGCTAACCAGTAAGAGATACCCTGCACTACGCACCAGCTCAAGAAATGGATAGCTCTCACTTCTACAACTTCTATTGCTTCTTATTGTTTCCTCTCCTTGCTTCGTTGGTGTAGTGATCCAAGTGAGCGGCTGAAATATCGAAGCCTGTGCTTCCAAAACAAGTGAGCGGCTGAAACATCTATGCTTGATGGTGTCCTTCTGGGTAAGTGGAGACAAAAGATTTGTCTCACTCCGCTAGGTTAAAGAGAGTTGGTCTGCTGCTGCCTGCGGGCGGAGCAAAATTGGTGAGACAAACTATATTTGGAGATGATTTCCTTGGAGGTGGTACCAGCTGACATGGCGTTTAGCACTCCATTGTCTTTTGTAGGAGCACTATGCTTGCATGAGAGGTACCGGCAGTACCTTTTTTTTGGAAATGGAGGCATGCCCCCGGCCTCTGCATCATGATGATGCATGCGGCCATCTTATTAACAATCCAGAATTGTCAAAAAAGTACTACAACTCACAAAACGGAGTAGAACAAAGTTAAAGTATGTTGTCTGTTAAAAATCATATCATTCCTGCAGTTCCATATAACCCATAATAGCTCACATATTTCAATCCGAATACGAGCCCCAGTAATCTGATCAACCCCAGCTAACCACGTCCCAAACAAACATGTAATATCAACTGGAGGATTAATATTGAAAGCTATATGAATCATTCTCCAAAGTAACTTAGCAAGTGGGCATTCAAGAAATAAGTGTTTTATTGTTTCGTCATGATCACAAAAACAGCACCGCGAAGAGCTTACCCATCGCCTCTTAATTAAGTTGTCCTTGGTGAGTATCACTTGCTTGTGAACAAACCACATGAAGTTTTTAATACGCAAAGGTATTTTAACTTTCCAAATGTGCAACGACCTTGATAGGGGGCCAGAGTTAATCAGATCCATATAGAAAGATTTCACCGTAAACATCCCATTTGTAGTTAATTTCCATTGTATTGAATCCGGCTGGTCGGAGAGTTGAACTTCTATCAATCTCCGAACCAGGTGCATCCAGGCGGTCCATCTCTCACCAACTAACACACATCTGAACTGGATGTTCAAGGGAATTGTTTGAAGGACGTTACCCACGTAATCCTTCTTACGTTGCACAATATTATAGAGTGTAGGATATTGGATGGCTAGGGGCGTCTCTCCTAGCCACGTGTCCTCCCAAAATCTTGTTGACATTCCATTGCCAACCAAGTATTTGACCCTACGAAAGAACAGGTCCTTCGTGCGCATAAGTCCCTTCCAGGACGGCGAGTCAATCGGTCTCATGGTAACCTGGGCTAGTGTTTTAGAGTGCAGATACTTATTGCGCAAGGTTGAGACCACATGCCCTCCGGCTCAGTCTCTAGTCTGTAGAACCATTTGCTCATAAGACATTTGTTCTTGATTTCTAAGTTCTCAATATCGAGACCCCCTTGGTCTTTAGGTCGGCAAAAGATATCCCATCGCACGAGACGGTATTTCCGCTTGGCCTCATCAGACTGCCAAAAGAAGCGGGATCTAAAGAAATCAAATCGCTTGCGAACTCCTTTCGGAACTTCGAAGAACAACAGTAGGAACATCGACATACTAGTCAATACTGAGTTAATCAGGACTAGCCGACCTCCATATGACATAAGTTTACCCTTCCAGCAGCTAAGTTTTTTTTAATTCGTTCTTCAATACATTTTCATTCTTTATTGGAAAGCTTACGGCGAAGGATCGGTATACCCAAGTAACTGAATGGTAAAGCACCTAATTCACATCCGAATAGTTGTCTGTACTTGTGTTCCTCGTCTTTGGCCTTCCCAAAGCAGAACACCTCGCTCTTATGAAAATTAATTTGTAATCCAAACAATTGTTCAAAGAGACACAAGATAAGTTTCATATTACGTGGCGTAGCCATGTTCCATGAATAGAATAGTGTCATCAGCATATTGTAGAATGGAAACCCCTCCATCGACAAGATGAGGAACTAGACCCTCTACATGGCCATGCTCCTTGGCCCTGCCAATAATAACGGCCAACATATCTACCACAATATTGAACAGAAGAGGATACATGGAATCCCCTTGTCGCAACCCCTTATGTGTCTGGAAATAGTGACCGATGTCATCGTTCACCTTGATTCCAACACTACTTTCTGGACTTGGGTATCTACTTGGTTCCTCCAAGTTTCAGTTAAACCCTTCATGCGCATTGCCTGCTGAATAAAAGGCCACTTTACTTTATCATACGCCTTCCCAAAGTCCACTTTGAAAATAACCCCATCTAGTTTCTTCGAGTGGATCTCATGAAGCGTTTCATGTAGAACGACCACCCCTTCCAGTATGTGTCGTCCCGGCATGAACGTTGTCTGGCTCGGTTGGATCACCCAATGAGCAATTTGTGTCAATCTATTAGTTCCAACCTTTATGAAGATTTTGAAACTCACATTCAGCACGCAAATGGGGCGGAATTGTTTGATCCGAACTGCCTCATCTTTCTTAGGTAATAACGTGATCGTACCAAAGTTAAGATGAAACAACTCGAAATGACCGTCAAAATTGTACTTCCAAATGATGTTCTCTCTGCACCGTTCACTGAAAAAGACTCAGTTGGTGATTATGATGTGCCTGCCTTTTCATTCCTGACCATCAGATCTGCATCTAATGATTGTGAGATAAGTTTTGGCATTTTTGCAATAAGACCCCACTTCACTACACCAATTTGCAGAAAACCCCTTAGTACTAACCAGCCGCATCCCTCCATCAGCTCATCAAAGCCGCGAGGAATACATTTTGAATGAAACCGAATATATTTTTAGTTATTTATGTGCACACCAAAACTAGAGTGGTCTTCTTCAGTTTTGTGAACATGTATTATTCTACTTTGGAACCGTTGCAATACACCGAGCACATTGCTAGTAATTCTAAAACACTATGAAAACACGTCATGGGTCCGACACATATACCTTCAAAATAGCACAAGCTTTTGGACTGTCTTTTTTATATAGAGAAGTTTATACTACAGCCTGAACTTGTCTTAGGGTTCACTACTGCAACCGGGCTATAGCGCCGGTTTGTAAGGGCCTTTAGTGCCGGTTCTGCATCCAGCACTAAAGGGTGGGGACTAAAGGTCCCCCTTTAGTACCGGTTCGACACGAACCGCCACTAAAGTGCCAACACGTGGCACGAGCCAGGGCCGGGTGCGGGGTGACCTCTAGTACCGGTTGGTAACACCAACCGGTACTAAATGTTTGGGGGGTTTTGATTTGATTTTTTATTTTTCCTTTATTTTTGTGTTCTCAATCTAATTTAGAGGTTGTTTTTACATTATAATGAGTTGTTAAATCATTAGGTGAAAGTACCACAGATTAGTTTTAACTGGATGCATGCATGGATCCTAGCTATGTGATCAAAGTATATATGCCATATCCATATTACTTGATCACTTATATATTAGGTGAGCAAGTAATATGGATATGGCATATACTTGATCACTTAGCTAGCTAAGATCCATCCAGTTGAAACTAATTCGCGGTTTCTTCCATAAATGATATAATAACTCATCATCATCATATTAATATAAAAACTATTTCATATCATATATATGATCACCAACAAGTTAATGGTATACTAGCTAGCTAGCTAAAAATCATTATAGTCGTCATTACCACTATTTCATCATCAGTCATTACCGCTATCTAATCACCACCAATACCAGCTTAAAGAAGAAACATTCACTTGTACCAGAAGGAAAGATATCATCGAGTTCAACATGATCACTCTTTGAGATTAAGTTCAGGACGAAGAACACGGACATGAGAGGACAAGTACTAAAAGCATTCTAATCACTCCTGCTGCTCTCTCTCAGGTAAAATAGCATAGAACATGTATAGCTCTCCTGATTCATCATATTGGAGCATGCAGATGAACCTGTCTCCTAATCGTGGGCTGCGCTTCTGATTGCTGCCCCCTAGTACTTCTCTGCGATCGTGGACAATTTTGCTCTAGTCTTTCCCTATTAAACATTCCTTGCTATTAGAAATCCTGAATGCACTAAAGTGCATTGTAGGATGTCTTGGCCGTGAGCTAACTATTCTCATGCGACCTTTAGTGTCGATCCCCTGAGGCACAACATTCATCGGGGGTCCTGTTGAAGAACATCGTATAGTAACATACTTAGCAATGAAGTTTAGCCTAAAAATAATGTATGCAAAAGATGCACCGAGGAAAAATAGTAAAAATCTTACCATCTTTCCTAGATAGATGTGACCATAATTCAATACGATTACTATTGGTCGCACGTTTTGAGTACTAAGATTTTCAAATTCAGGAAAATAATTTCTCTTGACAACATCAAGATTCTCAAGCCATGAAACATAATGACTTATCTCCTCGCAGTTTAGTCCAGCCCCGGGATAGTGGATGGTCCCGTCTACCAAGCGTTGGACATGTTTGCTTGAATGGAAATAAGCTGTCAATAGAAATTAGTTGTCAACTATTTTTGAAAAAACATATCGAAGACATAAATATGCATGGTTGAGAAACTCTCATAATGGTAGAACTGGAGGCATTTGCACATCGACCCAAATGTCTCTATTACCTTCAATATCATCTTCGGGATGAATATTGATAAACATATCAGGCTCAAATGCATAAGCCTTGCATAGTGCTTGCCAAGTTTTGCATTTAAAATGTGTGTAGGTGTCTTGATTGTATAATTTGATGTTGAAGGTATAACCATGCTCGGTCTTCAAATAAACTCTCTTTACCTCCATAGTTTTATTAGGACTGAAACCTATCTTACCCAAGACAAAAATTCATGCATAGCAGGGGATACGCTAGTAGAATAGTGAAAATTTAAAATAATAAGTTGAAGAAAATGAAGCATATATAGTCATGCTTAATTACAAAAAAAGACTTGTCGTTGTGACTTACTGTATCCACTACGAAGGTCTCATCTAGCTTGATGCTGAAGCGCCTATCATCAATTAGGAAATTTTTGTCGCACATGCCGCGTTGGTCTTCGCAGTCTTCGCACATAACTTCATAGATGAAACATTAAACACTTATTAGTTATATTAATTCAACTAATTAAACTAGTTCTATTAATTTAACTAGCTAGTTCAACTAATTAATTCAACTAAGCACTTACTAAAAATATACCTAAATAAAGTACAGCTCCTAATTCAACTAATTCAACTAACTAGTTCAACTAATTCAACTAAACTAGTTCTATTAATTTTCTTACTAAAAATAAAGTAGCTAGTTCTATATACTAAAATTTTAATTAGATGATCAAATCTCATATACCTAAATTTAATATATTAATTGATACAACATTAATATAAATTCATCTATAACTAAAAGTATAAAAAACTAACTCATCTAACATTATCTAATTCTTATATAATCTAACATTTTGACATTTGACATTTGTGTGTGTGTGTTTGTGTGTATGCATGTGTGCATATGTGTGCACAGGAGGCCGCCGGTGAGCGGCAGGGGGCTGGCTGGGGCACGCGATTGATCTTACAGCGGGGAGCGGGGGGGGGGGGCGACGACGGTGACGGGGATGGCGACGGGGGCGTCGACGGGGCCGGGGAGTGGCGACGACGTACGGCGACGGGGGCGGCAATGGGGGCGGCGCACGGACGGGGGCGGCGATGACGGTGACGGGGGTGGCGACGACGGTGATAGGGGCGGCGCGGGGACGGGCGCGACGAAGATGAAGATGATAACTGAAAATTTTCGTAAGTGCTCGTTATATAGGGGAGGCCTTTAGTACCGGTTAGAGACAGGAACCGGTACTAAAGGTTAAATTTGGCCAGACGAAGCGGCGGGAAGCGACCCCCTTTAGTACCGGTTCGTGGCTCCAGCCGGTGCTAAAGACCCCCCTTTAGAACCGGTTTGGGCCACGAATCGATACTAAAGGTGGGTGCGCTCCCGTTCCGCGGTGCTCATTGTTTAGTCCCACCTCACCGAGCGAAGGGCAACCGCACTGTTTTATAAACCCAGCCACGGCTGCTCCTTGGAACTCCTATATAATGCAGGCCTCTGGGCCTAACTTTGTCGCGCTTCCCTGTGAGCCTGCTGGGCCTTATGAGCTTGCACATGCACGCCCAAGGCCGAGCAGGCCCACTGGGCAGTGCAGAAATAATTTTTTTCATATAGTTTTTTCTTTTGTGGCTTATATATTTTCTTCTATTTATTTGTGATAGTTTTTTGCTGTATTTAGAGTTTCTTATATTTAATATTAGTCTGCTTTATCATTATATTCATATTTGTAGTGATTTTTCAGTTCATTTTGTAGTGCTTTTCACTTTCATGGTAATTTAGCTCTGAAAACAAATCAGTAAATGCATCAAAAATAGCAAATTATGTCAGAAAGGGTTGAAAGTTGATGACGTGGATTTGAATAGTGCATCTGAACGCAAAAAAGTCCGGAGTTGTACTAAGTTATTAAAATATTGAATAGCCGGTGTAACAGATGAGTTTTCGTCTGAAACCCTGATACTTCGTAATAGATTGTCCAGTTTGTACACGAAGTGCATCCAGCTTTTTCCGTAACCCTCTCTACTTTTTTGCACATGCTATGCGGGTGAAATGATGATACCTTGCCAAGTTTCGACCTTTTTAGAGTTCATTTTGTACTGCTTTTCACTTTCACGGTGATTTAGCTCTGAAATAAATCAGTAAATGCATCAAAAATAGCAAATTATGTCAAAAAGGGTTGAAAGTTGATGATGTGGATTTGAATTGTGCATCTGAACACAAAAAAAGTCTGGAGTTGTACTAAGTTATTAAAATATTGAATAGCCGGTGTAACATATGAGTTTTCGTCCGAAACCCTGATACTTCCTAAGAGATTGTCCAGTTTGTACATCAAGTGCATAGAGTTTTTGCCGTAATCCTCTCTACTTTTTTGCACATGCTATGCGGGAGAAATTATGATACCTTGCCAAGTTTCAATATTTTCAGAGTTCATTTTGTACTGCTTTTCACTTTCATGGTGATTTAGCTCTGAAAACAAATCAGTAAATGCATCGAAAATAGTAAATTATGTCAGAAAGGGTTGAAAGTTGATGACGTGGATTTGAATTGTGCATCTGAACACAAAAAAAATCCGGAGTTGTAATAAGTTATTAAAATATTGAATAGACGGTGCAACAGATGAGTTTTCGTCCGAAACTCTGACACTTCCTCAGAGATTGTCCGGTTCGAACCGGCTCTTGTGTAAACAGGTAAAAATATACATAAAATACATTGATCAGTACCGTCTTTCAGCCAAAACACGCTACCGCTACAGAGAAATATATCAAAAATATATTGATCATCAATGATCTTTTTGTGTACAATCTGAATTGTCAATATGAGTCCTCTCCGGTAGGAGCCGGAGACGACTCATATTGCGGCCACAAATTCTACACATAGAGTTCAATGAAGACCAAGTTGTAGTGATAGTTTGAGAAGTAACATATTTAAGGTGGTAAAAACTTTGTTAGCGGAGCAAGGTGGGACTAAAAAACCGCTGTCAACTCGGAACCTCTAGTACCGGTTTGTGGCATGAACCGGTACTAAAGGTGCTGGTGGGCCCCAGCCTGACCACAGCCTGCAACAACCACTTTAGTACCGGTTTGTGGCTCGAACCGGTACTAAAGGGTCGCCACGAACCGGTACTAATGATCTCCGCCCCCTAGCCGTTTGGACTGGCACTAATGATCACATTAGTGCCTGTTTTGTTACAAACCGGGACTAATGTGCTTCACATTAGGCCCTTTTTTTACTAGTGGTTCACTTTACAACCATAAATTGTACTTTGGTTCAAGTTTCACAACCATTTATAATACAAGTTTGAGATGGATCAATCTAATTTCAATTAATCTTATGCGTCCGCCCTCCCACATGTGATCCTCTGTTCGCGTATCCTCACCTAGGGTGCTTGGGGACAAATTCACTGTTTTGACCCTTATGCAAAAGTTTAACCCGATTTGACTCTGTTTGTGAAAAAAATTCGAATCTGACCCTTTTGGTACCGCCGTAGACGTTGGCGGTAGGATATACCGGGCTACCGCCATGGTCAATGGCAATAGGTATTTGGTCAACGCGATGACGTGGCGACATCATGGCAACTAGCGGTAGCTCCTCAGCCAAGGTTAATCCTATAAATACGCCGCCATGTCATCACGTTGACCAAATACCTACCGCCATTGACCATGGCGGTAGGCCGGTATATCCTACCGCCAACGTCTACGGCGGTAGCAAAAGAGTCAGATCCGAACTTTTTTGAGAAACGGGGTCAAATCGGGTTAAACTTTTGCATAAGGGTCAAAACAGTAAATTTGTCCGGCGCTTGGCACATGATTTGAAATAACTCGGTGAAAAGTAAAGGAACAAGGTATGAAAAGTTTTTTTTGGAAAGAAAGACATTGAATGAGGAAGGGAGACTATAAAGCTGTTTTTTTGCGGAAATAATTCTTCTATTACTGAATCAAGGGGTACAATCACGGATAACCGCGTCCAAAACGACCTCAGGTCCTGATCCAAGCCAGACGGCAGTACGACATTGGTTCCTACCAAAGTTTGCTAGAATATGACTAGAAGAATTACAACTGCGGTGCGTATGAGTAATACAAGAACTACGTTCGGACATGCTATCTTTGATCTCTCTTATAAGAAAAGCATACTTCGATCTGTTTGTGACTCCACTTCTGACCATGTTCACTGCCTCCAAATTATCACATTCAATATCAATTGGTAGACTGCTTCATTGTAGTGCAGCATTACTCCCTCCCTGATTGGTAAAGTCTCAGATTCTAGCACGTGATTGCATGAGAACAGATGCCTCCAAGAGCTAAAAATGATAGCGCCGAGGTGATCTCGGAGGAGCATACCAGTACCACCCACACCGTCCAGAATGGAGCCATCCGTGTTCAGTTTGACGCGTCCAATCACCAGAGGAGTCCATGGTACTGAGTCAATGGGGGTGTTACTGCATGTACGTGATGTGAGAGGGAAGCAAAACTGAACTGGAGCTTTTCCCTTTACATGGTCACCATCTGGGCGAATTGGTATAGATTGCAGTGAAAATAGGTAGCTTGACAAGAACCTGGCCGAGACATCCGTGGGGGGCGCAGGCTTGGAGGGAACTAGTTCATTTCTAACATGCCATATCCTCCAGAAGAGCATCAACAGTCGCACCCTTGTAGACTCATCAATTTCGCAAATAAATTGGATGAACCAATCTGGATCAGACGGTTTGATACACTAGTAGAAAACAGGGCTTTCGTCCAGGCCTGGCCAGCCCATTAGTCCCGGTTCAGTCACGAACCGGGACGCATGGGGGCATACGTCCCGGTTCATGAGCCCAGGGGGCCGGCCGGTGCCTCGTGGGGCATTGGTCCCGGTTCGTCTGGACCCTTATGTCCCGGTTCCGGACACGAACCGGCACCAATGGGTCACGCTCCTGGCCCACATCCATTGGTATCGGTTCGTGGTCGGACCGGGACAGAAGGGGGGCCTTTATTCCCGGTTCCAGCCACGAACTGGGACCAATAATGTGCCTATATATACCCCCTCGCCGGCGAGCAGAGCACTCCACACAACTCTGTTTTTTCTGGCGGCGAGGGCAGGGCTTTGTGGTGCTCTAGCTCACCTCCTATGCACATGAGGTGTTCGATGAAATTCCCGAGCCACACTACTTAAGCTTTCCTCTCTCGAAGCTCGACCTCCAAGCTCCATTTTCCTCAATATTTGTCTAGGTTTAGCGGTCCATCACGTCCCATTCCCGTCTTCACCGCCGTCGATCGCCCGCGCCGATCTCATCGCCGGCACCACCATGGTGAGCCTCTTGTTCTTATCTTCTTTCTCAAAGGAAAAAAAATTCTTACTTGTATGTTTACATAGGTACTTGTATAATTTTCTTACTTTTATTATTGCTTCTTATTATATAGTGTGATAGTTCCCGTATCCGCCCCCGTCGGCCCTCGTCATGTCTATGATTCGGATGTGGTATATATTATCTTTTATAACTATTTGGTCCATTTATTGTTTATGACAATTATGCTGACCAACGTGACATAGATTTTATTTATCTAGGAGGTATGTCAACCGGAAATTCCCAACCGACCCTATTGTCGAGGGGTTAAATTTAGTTGAAGAATAAAACAATTACTTGAAGCAAAAAAAATTGAGGAGGAGAAGATGATATTGGAGTTGCATGTTGCGGATGTCGTCGATGATCACAAGATCAAGATGGATACAATGCACTTGAGGATTAGAAAGATTAGAGAATATGCCATTCATACTGAGGCTTGGTATCATTATGCCGTTGGATCAATAGTTACCTTGGTTGTGATTATGATCGCATTTGTTGTTGCATTGAAATATTTTACATAGTTTCAATGTATGGTTTAATTAGATGCTCTGGAGAGCTATATGTTGTTCAATGAGAACTATGTATGTACTTTGATTTTAATGTGATGATGAACTTCTATTAATTTAGTCACTTACCTATTCATGATGTTCTGTAATGGTTTTTGACACACTTAATTATATATAATGCACGTAGATGAACCGGCAATGGATGTACGGTGACAGACACACCTCCGAGTACATTAAGGGCGTGCATAATTTTCTCGAAGTGACTGAGGCAAACAAGTAGAATGATTTTATGTGTTGTCCATGCCCTATATGTGGGAATACGAAGTCTTTCTCTGACTCGAAAACCCTTCACACTCACCTTACTATAATGTTTGGACCAAGCACAGAGAAATAGGGGTTATGATGGAAGACGTCGAAGAAGAAGAGGACGATGACAACTATGTGCCCCCTGAATACGGTGATGCTGCAACGGGGGAAGCTGCTGAAGATCAAGAGGAACCAGACGATGTGCCCGATGATGATCTCCGTCGGGTCATTGTTGATTGAAGGAGACTGTGTGAAAGTCAAAAGGAGAAGCTGAAGTTCGATCGCGTGTTAGATGATCACAAAAAAGGTTTGTGCCCCAATTTTGAAGATGGCAACACAAAGCTCGGTACCGTACTGGAATTGCTGCAGTGGAAGGCATAGAATGCTTTGCCTGACAAAGGATTTGAGAAGCTACTGAAAATATTGATGAAGAAGTTTCCAAAGGATAACGAATTGCCCGACAATACGTACGCAGCAAAGAAGGCCATATGCCCTCTAGGATTGGAGGTGCAGAAGATACATGCATGCCCTAATGACTGCATTCTCTACCGCGGTGCGTACGAGGATTTAAACGGATGCCCGGTATGCGGTGCATTGCGGTATATGATCAGACGAGATGACCCTGGTAATGTTGACGGCGAGCCCCCCAGGAAGAAGGTTGCTGCCAAGGTGATGTGGTATGCTCCTATAATACCATGGTTGAAACGTCTATTCAGAAACAGAGAGCATGCCAAGTTGATGCGATGGCACAGAGAGGACCGTAAGAAAGACGGAAAGTTCAGAGCACCCGCTGACAGATCGCAGTGGAGAAAAATCGAGAGAAAGTACCGGGCTGAGTTTGCAGGTGACCCAAGGGATGTATGGTTTGGTTTAAGCGCGGATGGCATTAATCCTTTCGGGGAGCAGAGCATCAATCACAACACCTGGCCCGTGACTCTATGTATGTATAACCTTCCTCCTTGGATGTGCATGAAGCAGAAGTTCAATATGATGCCAGTTCTCATCCAAGGCCCTAAGCAACCCGACAACAACATTGATGTGTATCTAAGTCCACTAGTTGAAGAACTTTTACAACTGTGGAATGGAAAAGGTGTATGTTTGTGGGATGAGCACAAACAGGAGGAATTTGACCTGCATGCGTTGCTGTTTGGAACCATCAACGATTGGCCTGCTCTCAGTAACGTTTCGGGACAGACAAACAAGGGATACCACGCATGCACGCACTATTCAGATGACACCGAAAGTATATACATGGACAAATGAAGGAAGAATGTGTACCTAGGGCATCGTCGATTTCTTCCGACGAACCATCAATGTCAAAATAAAGGCAAGCATTTCAAAGGCGAGGCAGATCACCGAAAGAAGCCCGCCATGCGTACCTGTGATCATGTACTTGCTATGGTCAATGATTTATAGGTAATCTTTGGAAAGGGTCCCGGGGGACTATATGTTTCGAATGACACTGAGGGACGTGCACCCATGTGGAAGAAGAAATCTATATTTTGGGACCTACCCTACTGGAAAGACTTAGAGGTCCGCTCTTCAATCAACGTGATGCACGTGATGAAGAACTTTTGCGTGAACCTACTAGGCTTCTTGGGCGTGTATGGGAAGACAAATGATACACCGGAGGCACGGGAGAACCTGCAACGTTTGCACGAAAAAGATGGCTTGCCTCCAAAGCAGTATGAAGGTCCTGCCAACTACGCTCTTACCAAAGAAGAGAAAGAAATCTTCTTTGAATGCCTGCTCAGTATGAAGGTCCCATCTGGCTTCTCGTCGAATATAAACTGAATAATAAATATGCCAGAGAAAAAGTTTCAGAACCTAAAGTCTCATGACTGCCACGTGATTATGACGCAACTGCATCCGGTTGCATTGAGGGGTTTCTGCCAGAAAACATTCGATTAGCCGTTGTGAAGCTATGTGCATTCCTCAATGCAATCTCTCAGAAGTTGATCGATCCAGAAATCATACCAAGGCTAAGGAGTGATGTGGCGCAACATCTTATCAGTTTCGAGCTGGTGTTCCCACCATCCTTCTTCAATATCATGACGCACGTCCTAGTTCATCTAGTCGATGAGATTGTCATTCTGGGCCCCGTATTTCTACACAATATGTTCCGTTTGAGAGGTTCATGGGAGTCCTAAAGAAATATGTCTGTAACCGCACTAGGCCAGAAGGAAGCATCTCCATGGGCCATCAAATAGAGGATGTCATTGGGTTTTGTGTTGACTTCGTTCCTGACCTTAAGAAGATTGGTCTCCCTCAATCGCGGTATGAGGGGTGACTGATTGGAAAAGGCACGCTTGAAGGGGACTTAATAATATGTAGGGACGGGCATTCTTGGTCTCAAGCATACTACACAGTTCTACAGAACTCTACCTTGGTGACCCTGTATGTCGTTGAACACAAGAACAGTTGCTACGTCGTCTTGAGCTTGCGTTGGTTTTCCTCGAAGAGGAGAGGGTGATGCAGCAATAGTAGTGTAAGTATTTTCCTCAGTTTTTGCGAACCAATGTATCAATCCAGTAGGAGGCTCCTCAAAAGTCTCACGCACCTACAAAAACAAACTGAGAACTCGCAATCAACGCGATAAAGAGGTTGTCAATCCCTTCACGGCCACTTGCGAAAGTGAGATCTAATAAAGATAGTATGATAAGATAAATATATTTTGGTATTTTGTAATATAGATGCAGAAGGTAAAGATGCAAATAAAGGTAGATTGGAAGCAAATATGATAAGAGATAGACCCGGGAGCCATAGGTTTCACTAGTGGCTTCTCTCAAGAAAGTATAAGTATTACGGTGGGTGAACAAATCACTATCGAGCAATCTACTATATCTAAATAGGAGCACCCTACTACTAGGATTTCTCTAACTTCTCCTTAAGCCACATCATCCCAATTAATTCTAGCCATTGATTCAAGGCCTGCTTATAGATAGCCATCCGATTCAAGGCCAGGTTGTGTCGCATGCAACTATTGTCCGTGACCACGTTGTGTCGCATGCAATCCGTTACCACGTTGTGTCTCAGGCACATACACATAGATTATTTATTTATTTGCAGGGAGACGCACATACACATGGATGGAATACGAAACGATGGCCTCTCTATCTTCCTTCACCATCAGCTTATTTGTCATTTTTAGGCCCATTTACTGAGATAAAGCTCAGTTCAGCTCCCACATCAACCGCTCCTATATATCCAGTCTAAAGATACAACTACGTACGAACCACAAATAAATCGTTCTGCCTTCCAACTATGATGATGTGTGCTCTCGCTGGCGACAAGCAGTGGAGAAAGACGAAACACGGCGGCCGCGGGCAGGCAACAGGTAGCAGCACCGGCGTGCATCAACCAGCATAATAGGTCGGAGGCAGTCAGCGGTGCAGACGTAGCAGCGGGGCGATGCGCCGTGCGGAGGCAACATCGACTGCAGACTGAACGCCTCAGGTAGGGCGGCAAAGGTGTGTCAAAAACCAATCAATCTCTTGACCTACGTTTGGACCGATTGGTTTGGTGAATTGGTTTATCTGATCAGATCAGAGAGATAATGAGGCCAAATTCTGATTTGCAGTGAACAATTTGTAGGCCATTAAATTTTGGTCTGGTTATTTTACATTGAAAATGTCAAAATTCTACACTCGCCACTGGGTACTACTGGTCTAGAGGTGCCAAATCGATGGAGAAGAACACTACTATCGAGAGGACTACCATAGACGTTTGTTGCCACCGCCCACTGTGGACATGGATCCGAAGGCTCTGAATTGTATCAGATGCCTTCATCGCCTCGAAACTCCAATGTTTAAGGTAAACTTCACAAAGGTAGCTCACTATACTAATTTTTAGAAATGGAACTAAGCTTTACCAAATATAGAAGCATGTATGATTGCTCACTAGATACGACAAACAAAACAAAATCAGAGCTACATGTGTATATTTTCATGAATGGTAGACAACATTGATCTGGTAAGAAGCATGATTCAGTCAATAATGAGCCTCATGATATATTTCTTTTGTGAATGCTCATGATATATAATGGCCTTTTAAAAATAGAAAATTAGATTATCAGCGAACTCGGGTTTTTTCTTCTAAGCAAGCTATCCTTTTATGGAATGCATAACTATAGGGTTGTTGTTGTTTTAGGTTATCTAGGCATGATCATATATATAGGCATCACGTCCATAACAAGTAGATCGACTCCTGCCTGCATCAACTACTATTTACACCACACATCGACCGACTCCTGCCTGCATCTAGAGTATTAAGTTCATAAGAACAGAGTAACGCATTAAGCAAGATGACATGATGTAGAGGGATAAACTCAAGCAATATGATATAAACCCCATCTTGTTATCCTCGATGGCAACAATACACTACGTGCCTTGCAACCCTTTCTGTCACTGGGTAAGGACACCGTAAGATTGAACCCAAAGCTAAGCAGTTCTCCCATGGCAAGACAGATCAATCTAGTAGGCCAAACCAAACTGATAATTTGAAAAGACTTGCAAAGATAACTCAATCATACATAAAAGAATTAAGAGAAGATTCAAATATTATTCATAGATAAACTTGATCATAAACCCACAATTCATCGGATCTCGAAAAACACACCGCAAAAAGAGTTTACATCAAATAGATCTCCACAAGAGAGTGGGAGAACATTGTATTGAGATCCAAAAAGAGAGAAGAAGCCATCTAGCTAATAACTATGGACCCGTACGTTTGTGGTAAACTACTCACGACTCATCGGAGGGGCAAGGATGTTGATGTAGAGGCCCTCCGTGGTCGATTCCCCCTCCGGCAGAACGCCGGCGAAAGCTCCAAGATGGGATCTCGCGGATACAGAAGGTTACGGTGGTGGAAATTGTGTTTAGTCTGCTCCTTGGATGTTTTCGGGGTACGTAGGTATGTATAGGAGGAAGAAGTACGTCGGTGGACGCCCGAGGGGCCCACGAGATAGGTGGGCCCGCCCTATAGGGGGGGCGCCCTCCTATCTCATGGGAGCCTTGGCTGCTTCTTGACTTGCACTCCAAGTCCTCTAGATCACGTTCGTTCCAAAAATCACGCTCCCGAAGGTTTCATTCCGTTTGGACTCCGTTTGATATTTCTTTTCTTCGAAATACTGAAATAGGCAAAAAAATAGCAATACGGGCTGGGCCTCTGGTTAGTAGGTTAGTCCCAAAAATGATATAAATGTGTCAAATAAAGCCCATAAAGATCCAAAAGGGGTAATATTATAGCATGGAACAATAAAAAATTATAGATACGTTGGAGACGTATCAACAGTCTGTGCTCCAAACACCCGTAGCAGCGTGACGACTGGATTGCATGTGAACACATCAGGACTTTCGGCAGTTGGTTGGAAACACGTCTCAGAGGTGACAACACTGTTTGTGATGAGCTGTACTCGTTTTCTAGGGGGCCATCTTCGACTGTATTGACTTACAAAGGATACGAGATAGATAGGAATACATTTTACACGATCGCCCAAGATCAAAAGAGCACCAACCAAAACAACGATGTCCGCTTTGATGCAGCAACCATGAGGGGAAATGACACATATTATGGTTACATAGTGGATATGGGAACTTGACTACGAACATGATTTTAAGGTCCCTTTGTTTGAGTGCAAATGGGTCAATCCGTCAGGAGGCGGGGTACAGGTAGACCCACAATACGGAATGACAACTGTGGATCTAAACAATCTTGGGTACACATACGAATCATTCGTCCTAGCCAATGATGTGGAGCAGGTTTTCTATGTGAAGGACATGTCTACCATACCGGGAAAAAGAAAAGATAAGGAAGCGAATACATCTTACAATGAGCCGAAGGGCCACATAGTTCTTTCAGGAAAAAGAGACATCATGGGAGTGGAGGGCAAGACAGACATGTCTGAAGATTATGAAAAGTTTCATGAAATTCCTCCCTTCAAAGTCAAGGCTGACCCAAGCACCATGTTAAACGATGAAGATTATCCATGGTTACGGCGGAATAAGCAAAGGACACAAGCGAAGAAAAAGTGAAGACTTACTCATGTTAAACGATGAAGATTATCCATGTTTTTTTCATAACCCTCTCAACTTTTTAGCACATGCTATGTTGGTGAAATGATGATATCATGCCAACTTTCGACCTTTTCAGAGCTCATTTGTAGTGATTTTCAATTTCAGGGTCATTTAGGTCAAAAAAAATCTGTAAATACATGAAAAATAACAAATGAAGTCAGAAATGGTTGAAAATTGATGATGTGGCTTTTAATGGTGCATTTTGAACACACAAAAAGCCTGGAGTTCAAATATGTTCAACAAAATGAAATCCCTTTGTAATAGATGAGTTTTCGTCCAAAACCCTAATACTTCGAAAGAGATTGTCCATTTTGTACACGAAGTACATCCAGTTTTCTTCGTAACCCTCTCAACTTTTTAGAACATGCTATGTGGGTGAAATGATGATACCATGCCAATTTTCAACCTCTTCAGAGTTCATCTGAAGTGCTTTTCAATTTCAGGGTCATTTAGCTCAAAGAATGAACTAATATAAAAAGAACGAACTGAATTTTTTTATGAAACTCTAATAGCAAAAATAAAGTAATGAACTAAAAGAATAAACTAGAAAACTTTAATGAAACTCTAATACAAAGAAGAATGAACTACAAAACTTTAATGAAACTCTAATAGCAAAATGAATCAACTAAAAAGCTTTTATAAACCTCTAGTATTATTGAAACTAAAATTATGTAAAATTTATGCAACTAAAATTATCAAAGTATTTTCTGTTCAAAACATTAAAAGAAAAAATAATTTTCATAAAATAAATAAAAAAGGCAAAAAAAATAAGAAAATAAGTAGAAACAAAATAAAATAAATAAACTTTAATAAAATAAATAAGTGGAAACAAAATAAAATAAACTTTAATAAAGTAAAATAAATAAACTTTAATAAAATAAATAAAAATAAAAACAAAATAAAATAAATAAAGCAACAAAGAAAACAAAAAAAATACAAAAAATTTAAAAAATGCCACCTACTGGGCCACCACGGCCTGAATATGACTACAAACCCCACCCATGGGCCAGGATTCAGGCCCGTGGAAGGCCCAGTAGGCCCACAGGCAGATAATGTGACTTTAGGCCCGTGAGCCTACATTTGAGAGGAGCTCGAAGTGGTCAGCGCAATAGCGCTTATAAACCACTTTCGAAGCCTCTCGGCTAGTGAGGTGGGACTAAACATCCTACCCGACCGCACAGCGCCAGTTCCAGCCCGAGGCCATTGGTCCCAGTTCATTGCCTGAACCGGGACGAAAGGGTGCCTTGAGTCCCGATTGGTGGCACCAACCGGGACCAATGCCCCCCTTTAGTCTGAGTTGGTGCCACCAGCCGGGACCAAAGGTCTCCTTTTCCCGTCCTTTGGGCTGCTGAAAAGAGACCTTTGGTCCTGGTTGGTGGCACCAACCATGACCAATTTGTCCCGGTTGGTGCCACCAACCAGGACTAAAGGGCTGGATATATAAGAAAGCACTTAGGAAATTTTCAGCAGTTTCTCAATCTCCCCGACACCGACACCGCCCTATGCCCCAAAGTCGACGCCCTGCTCCTCGGCGATAAACCTGGACTAGAGACTTGTGTGGTTAGTTAGGTCGTGGTCTACAGCCACGTCGGCTTTTGCTTGAAGTCTGCCGAGCACATGTCGTGTGCAGACGCTAAGTGGTGGAAACATGTGTGAAGAAGTACACCCCTGCAGGGTTATAAATAATCTATTCGAATAGCCGCGTCCACAGTAAAGGACCTCTGGGTTGCCTATACAGTTCATAGACAAGTGAAAGTGAATATTCTAAAATGCGCAAGATAAGCGTGAGTGCTATGGATGGCGTTCTTGTAGGGAGACGCGAGCGGATCCATAGTGGTGTATTGAAATGGTGAATATGTGGACTCGTGTGCGCCACCTCAAAAGAGTTGCTTGTAGTTGTAGTTCAGTTTAGCCACTGAGCCAAAGCTAGCTTGATGCAGTTAAACCCCACCATCCCTTTATTGATAATGATGCATATGTAGTTAGTTCTGCTGTAAGTCTTGCTGGGTACATTTGTAATCACGTTTGCTTAATTTATGTTTTTGCAGAGAGACTTCAGACTCGCTAGTAGTTCCGCGTGGACTTTGACGTTTAGCTTGTTACCTCAGCTACGATCTTGTGCCCTCTGCAGGATCTGGTAGATAGTCTGGCTTCTCAACCTTTTTCATTTGTAGATGTCTGTACTCACACATGTTAAGCTTTTGTATGTGCTTTGACTTGTATGCTCTGAATGTTGGGTCATGAGACCCATGTTTGTAATATCTCGCTCCTCGGAGCCTATTGAATAAATACTTTGAGTCGTAGAGTTATGTTGTGATGCCATGTTGTATTTGCACATATCGAGCATATTGTGTGTATGATTTGAAATGCTTGGTATGTGTGGGATCTGACAACCTAGTTGTTTATCCTCGGCATCCTCCCTTACCAGGAAATGTCTCCTAGTGCTTCCACTGAGCCATGGTAGCTTGCTACTGCTCCGGAACACTTAGGCTAGCCGGCATGTGTCCTTCTTTGTTCATGTGTCTATCCCTTCAGGGAAATGTCACACGTTGTTCCTTTAAGTCCATGTAGCTTGCTATGACTTGGGTTCATATATACGTTGTTGATCGACATGTTCGTTGTTGGGTCATGTATGCCTGTCCCTGTAAGTTAGCGCCACTTTGAGTTCATGACTAGTCATGTCAGCCCGGGTTCTTTGTCATGTGGATGCTAGCGGCACTATCATATACGTGAGCCAAAAGGCGCAAACGGTCCCGGGACAGGTAAGGTGACACCCGTGGGAATACAGTGCGTGAGGCCGCAAAGTGATATGATGTGTTACATGCTAGATCGGCATGACTTAGGATCGGGGTCCTGACAGCTTTGGTATTAGAGCCTGACTGCCCGTAAGATTACCAAGCCAAACTGGTTGAAGTTGAGTCTAGAAATACTTTAGTTTATGTAGGGGAATTGATTGTGGGATGGAATGTAAGGCTCTTTTTACTCCTTTACCTCATGCCCATCTAATCCGAGTCATCTTATCTTTTCTACGGGGTTAAGGAACTAGGCATTCTCTTCTTTCTATCAGGATCACGTGTTACTAATCTGTAGACTTATAAGATAGTTGGATCTAAGCCCTAGTTCAGTTTCTACTACTTCCATGTGTTCATGGTTGGTCTAGGAACCTTGATATTGTGCTTCTGAGTGGTTATGCCACCATTTTTGTAGGATGTCTCAAATCTTTTCAAGCATTTACAGCCGTTATGTTGTCCGAGTCATCCCAGGTTTCTAAATAATCAGATGCATTTGCAAATCCCTTCCTCCCGTTCCCGATGTTACTTTGGCCAGATTAACCACACTAACTAGTGTGGTTAGGTACTTCATTGCCTCGGCACTTATGTTGGAGCTATTATTATGACCCTAGGTGTCTTAGCTAATCGCCTAGTAATCTAGCCATGTTTTGTGGTCCCAGTGTGATAATTCTGGCAGTCATCCTCGAAAGCATCCTGTGATGCCACTAAATTAGTAGGTATTCTACTCCTGGGTTTTGAACCCGAGATTCACCCTACTTACTTCAAGTTGATAGTGATTACTAGTTCCTTTAGGATATTAGTAACCTTTGTGATAGTCCTCAAGGTCCGTGTATTTCCTTCTTCCAATACCATGAACTGCCTATGGTAGAAGTTCCGCGCTGAACCAAAAGACCACAATAAGAGTTCTCTTGACGAGTTCTCGATTCTATGTTGTGACTCTGCCAGTTCTACCTTTCTGCATGGGTTGTCCGAAAAACAAATATGTTGAACTCGGTTGACATGCTAATACATGCATCCACAACTCAGAAAATCATATGTTCCTTTGAGTTGTCACTCTTTAGTTGTCTTCTGACCTTCGTCTATCAATTGGTAGTCAAGAGTATGCGTGCATTCGTTCATCGATGCCTACTACTCTTGTGGTCCGTCAATCCATTCTATTCTGGAATGACTAGGAGAAACAAACTCCAGTACCTCATCCATATCCTGGATTGGGTCAAAGCATCTGTATTCTGCAGATCAACTGCGAACCGGCTTTTGGTTTGTTCAACCCTGAAATATTACCCACTTTATGTCAGGAATGTCATTAGAATTGCACCATCTCTTACGAGTTCTTGACGTAGTGATACCTCTCGCCATCATTGCTCATTCCTCGGTTCCGTGTTGACACAACCGGAATGCCGACAAGTGAACTAAGATGTGTGAAATCAATACTCTTCGAAACCCAGTTGTTTAGTAGCTAAAGGACAATAATTTCATTCTTAGCGTGTTGGTTATTGAATCACCATTCTGGGATTGATCATGCTACCTAGTCCATTTTCGTGGTGCACTCCTCGATCAATGATTTAGGATTGTCTCAACCCCTTTCTCATTTGATCACATCGCCTTGCCTCAAAAGCAAGATTGTTTTGGAGATTAATAACATATCGGTGGTTCATGATGCTCCGAATATCTTCTAGGAAGTATTATCAGGTTGTTCCGTGACTATTATGTTGAGCTCGTCATCAAGTTGGTTCCTTGTAACGACCCCTTCTCCAAGAATCCGTGTTGGATACCCCTGAGCTAGCTGGTTAATCCAAACAACAACTTGGAGAGTAGGAAGATAAAAGCTTACCTGACTTAGTTCATCCCTAAGGGGTATTTGTGTGTGTGTGTGTGTGTGTGTGTGTGTGTGTGTCTTGAAGAAAGATGATATGCTCATCAATTGGTCCTCGTGATCAGTGATTGGATCTATTGCCTTGTCAAAATCTTGATTTGAGTGTCGGCTATCATCAAATCAAATCAGAGCCAGTGATGTTCATAATGTTGTCTTACTCGTGGTTGATCCCTCGGGCATACACCATTACATCCTTTGGTCTGACCAATGCTATCACCTTTTTCACTTAATTGTGGAATTCCGTCTATATGGAAACCTGGATGAATTGTTGTTGAGCTCATCGACAACATCCTTATCTCCTCCATGATTTTGTTGAACATTAAGCTAGTGTTGGAAAGTTTTGAAAGCATTTCTTCATGCTAACTCATGAAGCATATATTCGGATGAAAGAAGTGATATCTTCTAAATACGTGTGCATTTGATGCAAGTTGCCGCCGCGAATTAGAGAAAGTTAGTTTTGCTTCCTCCGGAATAGTCCCAAGTTAGTCTCGCATGTGCGAAGTACTCTATGGTTTGATAGGTTGGCCGCCTCCATTCTATATGTGTATCCTAGCACACCAAGACACTGATTGATTTGTTCAAGGAGAAGAAGTTCCTTTTTAAGAGCTAACCCGGGCTTAATCAAGGACTCTGTTATCCGCAATGATGGTTCCCCACCTGAACTCGGTAGTGTTTCATTGTAAGACTACCAGGTGACCATGCTTGTCTGGGACAACGTGTTCACATGCTTGTAGCAGAACCAACTCATGTTTTGGAGCTTACTACCGTGGTTCATTCCCCGAGAATCTCGCAACATCATCTCGTCAATTTGTGTTGACAACTTTCATTTTTCTTTCTAGGCTCGATGAGTCTGGATTATCCTGACACCAACCAGATCTGAATCTTAGGCAGTTATGATGGTTGGAACGTTTTACAAGACATATAATATTGGTCTCACCGCAACCGGTAAAGTGGATTTCGTGGCCAACAACACCCAACCGGAAGACCTATTATTGTAGTATCTTGTTTGAGGAAGTTGGCCACCTCCCCATAAGGATCTCGTAGAATTTATTCCAGTAGCTGTTCCTTATGGATTTCTGTTCTCCCGAAGTCCGACATTTTTACTTGATGTTCTAGATATCAAACCATAACAATAGATTTTTTACACTAGCACATCAAGGAGAACATTAGAAGCAGAGTGCTAAATGTCTCTCGGTCGATCATCCGGATTTTTGTCCCCTTGGCCCCGCTAAGGTGAAATCTGAGAAAGTGTTATCTTCCTTTGCATCTACATCCTCCATCGGTATTCATCATGATAGTATGTTGTGTTGCCAGGATCCTTGACATGGATATTGGTAAAACGTTGATGAATATGGAAATGCTCAAGTTCTTGAGAGCATGCAAAAGCACTAGATGTTATCACCGGCACTAACTGGGATTGCTCCCAGTTTCCTCGATTATGCTATAACCTTTCAAACAGTAGATTGCTACCTCTTGAGCACTGCGTTGGTTTTCCCTTGAAGAGGAAAGGGTGATGCAACAAAGTAGCGTAAGTATTTCCCTTAGTTTTCAGAACCAAGGTATCAATCCAGTAGGAGGCTACACGCAAGTCCCTCGTACCTACACAAACAAATAAGAACCTCGCAACCAACGCGATAAAGGGGTTGTCAATCCCTTCACAGCCACTTGCAAAAGTGAGATCTGATAGAGATAATAATAAGATAAATATTTTTGGTATTTTTATGATATAGATTGAAAAGTAAAGATTGCAAAATAAAGTAGATCAGAAATTTATATGATGGAAAATAGACCCGGGGGCCATATGTTTCACTAGTGGCTTCTCTCAAGATAGCATAAGTATTACGGTGGGTCAACAAATTACTGTCGAGCAATTAATAGAAAAGTGCATAGTTATGAGAATATCTAGGCATGATCATGTATCACTACTAGGGAAAAGCCTAGCAGCAGCGCGGGTTTTGGGCCTCTCAGTAGCGCGGGTACCGGCGCTACTAATAAGGCGCTACAGCTAACGTATAGCAGTACCGCCTGTTGTCCCACGCTACTGCTATACATGAATAGCTGTAGCGCTCTTTAGAAAAGAGCGCTACTGATATTATCTGCAGCGCTTTTTACAGGGAAGCGCTACTGGTAAGGTGGCGCTACTGCTAAATTTCCTCCCTCGCTACTACTAGTTTTATTAGTTTTTTTCCTGCATATTTGTTTTGTATTTGAATAGGCTTTATTCAATAATCTTTAGCATATCATACACATACAAATGTAATCATAGCATATACATACAATTAATCTCATCAAATCATGTTGTCATCATAATCATCATCCAACACAAAGTGGTCTCTCGTCATGAATCTCGAAAATAGCGATACAAGTCTCGATTACTTGCAAATACATCGTCAGCCATCTAAACAATGATATACGCGAGAAGAGCTATCACTTTGAGTACATGAGTTCGTATCCCTCTCTCGCATTAGCGTGAACCTAAACTAACTACTGCCTGTCGCTCGGAAACCGAAAACCGCTACACCTGGGCCTGACACTCTGGCCACTTGTCGTATATATACTCCTGGTATAGCACTTCTTCGCCATCTATGATCTATGCACCTGCATCGTCACATGAGTCGATGATATGCAACATATATAGTTGAGCAACAGAAAGAGATAGACTTGGCAAAAATAGAAACAACATATCATAAGCATAAATAACAAAGTTCATCGTACCCAAAATGCCCTAACTAGAGTGAATTTCGCTAGTCAAGGAGGAGGACGGTTTAATTACATCACAAATAAAGTTTCACCGTGCATAACTCAAAGTTTTGTCATACAGAAATATGGACTAAACGGACACATTGTCATATATCGACAATCACTCCATCATGCCGTGCCATCCATCCATGTCAGGGAGATAGTCCTCGAGCTTAGTGAAAGGCTTCATGTCGAGGCGCTGAGAGGCTATCCATGTTCAGACGTCTTCCCGCGACATTTGTCCTTCTCCGTAGAACACCCCTGTTTTTCCGACGACCTCGTTCATGATGATTTGGGCAAGTTCGCGCTGGATGTTATAGAACTCAGCTCGAAGTCGATGATCCTCGATATCTCCTATGTCCTTTGCCCATTGCAGAATATTTGCATCGCCAGATCTAGGTGACATGTGAAGGTTCTGGTGATCCCGTCTGTACTCCGGCATGTGGTGTAGGACATAGAATCCATCATTAAGAGAATCGTTCGGTTGCTGGATGCAGCAGAAGTCGGTCTTATGGATGAAGGCGGCCCTGCCACCCCTTCTCTTCTTGTCCCTAACCTCTCCACCCCTTGCTTGGTAGTAAAACATAGCAATGTCGAGAACATCTTTGATGTGGGTGTAATCATTTTTGTGAATGTTCTTCGATGAGTCCAAGTAAGGAGCGTGGGAGAATCGGGGGTAGAGGATGATGAGGACGGCGCGCCCGCCGCTGCACAAAATAAGTACACCTCAAATTAATTAGCCTCCACCGTGCAAATGAATTATTGAAATCGAAGGAAGGATAGCAGCGCGGATGACTTACACGGGATGATAAGGCACGAGAATCGCCTCCTTGTCCTTATTGGCGAGCATGAAACTGACGATGTAATCCCTCGCGTATTCACGCTGCTCTGCACAGACTCCCAAGAAGCCCTCGTGCATGTAGTACGGGTCAGCGACACAGATATGCCGTATCTGCTCAACCCCAATGATGTAGTTCATGTACAAGGCATAAAGGCGGACAAACATAAAATCTAGCTTCTTCACGTGAAACATGTCGAATATGTAATCGAATCAGAGGAAGAACTTATGCGCGAGGAAGCTGTCGACGTACGACATTTGCCGCGGAATGTTAACCACGTAGAGTGGGTATCCTGGATCTTTCGAGGTGATGAGGCCTTTCTCTACCCGCAACACATCGTCATGAAGTCTCCTTAGATCACCGAATCTAGCCCGTAGCGCTGTTGCAGGTAGGATTGATTGACCGGAGATATGCCATTTATCCGCATCGGGGATATCTATACGGTCCTGAAGCCCAGGCTGCTGAGGCGGCTGGATCATAGAATCAGCTTTTTTGCCTTTCCTCGCTCTCTTCCTAGACTTCTTTACTACCGGAAGGTCGTCAATAATACGTTGAGACGGTAATTCAGGCACCGACTCATGACGCTCAAACCCTGAGGAGGCGCCAGTATAGACATACTGTTCAGCGCCATCGTCATCCTCATCCTCATCCATGGCGACTTCATCAGCGACTAATGGAGCCTACTCCTTACCCCGTCCGCTATCACCCAACCCTACACCCGACGCTAATTGGGTAGGTGGGGTGTTGATGTTCATACCTTGCTGAGGCTGCGTGCTCGTGGGTGTGCTCCCAGCCGCCTCGAGACGAAGCAGACTCTTTGGCCACAACAGGACCCACCCATTGCAACAATCACCAAGCCGCCGTGGGGTCTCATCGTCATCCCCCACTAGTATTAGAGGAGGCAAATTCTCGTGGCCCGGTTTGACACTGGCCACGGAAACCTTGAAGACGTTCGGGGGGATCGGCCGGCTGTGGAACAATGGTTCCTTCGGCTCCATTATCGTCACCTTCCCCACGTCCACCTTCTATTCGCCGATGGTGTACAATATGGTGCACGGGGTTTCGTCGGCCTGCAAAGAAAAGTCTGCGACATGAGACATCCGAAAGGCAACGAAAACGGGAGATTACTCATTTGTATTGAAGGGGGCCGGTGTGACAGATACCGTGAGGGCGTCGAGCTCAGCCATAGAGGAGGCACCACCGAGCACGTCCGGTGCGGGAGCCGGTGCGGGAGCAGGTGCGGGAGCCGGTGCGGGAGCTGGTGCGGGAGCAGGTACGGGAGCCGGTGCGGGAGCAGGTGATCCCAAGAAGTCAGCAAGGGGAAAGTCCTCTGCATTTTTTTCTGGATTTTGCCTTGTCCAAGTGAAAACGCCCGTCACCAAGGAAGTAGACATATCTGCAATCGCCTATTTTGCGGCAGCTACCGCTGTTGCGACTGTCTGAGATGATTTCTTCTCAACCGCAATCTCAACCTTCTTGTCGATGTTTTCTTCAGTTAACCTCCGTGTTTCCTTTCTCTCCTCCGTGGTCTCACGGTAGTACTTCTTCCACGTGGCGCCATCTCCGACACCGTGCACGCGTCCATACGATGGTCGAGTATCCACTAGTTGTCGTTTCAATATGTTCAACGCCCGGTTGAATGGAGTGTCCCACTTGGGCCTCGCCAATGCCTCAGACGGCGAGTCGCTTTCGGCCGCAATCCGGCGCAGCTCTCTTTGCAAAAGGCACAAGGATCGTTTACAAATATGACTAACGTGTGCAGTCGAATTGATCAGAAACTAAAATTACCAGCAGTCTCATGAACTCCGTAATGACCGGTGTTGTCTCGTAAACCTTCTTCACTGGGTCCCAACGGTGCCGGGCCGTCAGGACGTCACGCTCCTGCGGGACGGTGAAATCCGCCAAGGGGTCTGGAATGCCCAGACTCGCGGCTTCCGCGTCCTCCTTAGCCCATTTGGACCTCTTTCCGCCGTAACCATGGCTTCCGAGGTGGTGGCTCCCAATGTTCCTCTTTTGAAGCCCCTTCATGTACTTAGACTTTTTTTTGGCCGCTTCGGCCTCGCAAGCCTCCTTGAATATTTGAAACTGCTCTTCCGTGATTGTCGGATTATCCTTTACAATCTCGGAGTAGGGTTCCCCGTCGCTGATCTTTGCTTTCACTCGATTTTTCCAGGCGGCCAACGCGTCGCTAAACTTGGTCATGGCGTGTTTGTTTATCTTCTTCATTGCCGGGTCCTCGTCTGGATCTTCATAATCCTTCTCATTCCGGCCCGGGAACAAGAATATCTGGTGAAACTTCTTTAGGAGGGAGCTCCTCATATTTTCTATCTTCTGTAGTTTCTCATCGTTGATGCTGGCGGTTGTCCGTACGATGCAGCCTATTTGATTGCAGTAGCACGCGCGCGCTTCCTCGGGCGCCTTTGGCTCAAAATTGCCGACGTCCACCTCCGTGGCCACAAGTCTAGTAGTCCTGAGTTCGTTAGGAATCCGTTGCCTCTTTGCTTTCGGTTCTACACCGGCTCCGCTCCCCGAGGCAGCACCGGTCTCAGAGCCGGCCTCGATGCCGGTCTGAATCTCAGCGCCGGTCTCAGTCTCAGCACCGGTCTGCGCGTCGGTTTCAGTCCCCGATGCCACTGGTGGGCCCAGCAACAACATTGGTTGATCGCCGGTAAGGCTAAAAAATTCGCCTGCCGCCCGGTAGACGTCGTCGCAATCACCAGAACCCTGTCCTTCATCGTTGCTACCAATGTTTCCTATGATTAAATCTAGTCAATCAATTCTAGACCTAATAAAATGAATGATGACATAAAAAAGGACTATTGTTTTGCAGGAATGTTGACTCCTTCCTGGTGCGGCAAATCCCGGGCACTCGATATCTCCTAGTTTGTCGCACAAGTCATGCCGAAATTCACAGAAAATTTCGGCGTGACCTTTGCTAAAAAGTGGACAAATCGAGAACCTGAAATTTGCCAGAATAGTAATGAATCAACATTCCGGCAAAACATAGGCCACTCAGCAACATTCCATGGAAAGAACAAATCCACTTGGGCACAATCGAACAACTTCAATGAAAAGATATAACATGACCACTTCAATGAAAAATAAAATTTGCCTAAATTCTTTTCCTTGAAAAATAGTGGTCTTTTCAAAAATCAAAAACCTTTGCAAAATGACCTCACTAAACACTTCTCTGCCTAGGACAGAACCCAAATATATGTTGATCTAGCTATTCCTCTCTCTCACACAAACACACATTATTATCTCTAACCCTTCTCTGCCTAGGACAGAACCCAATTAAATTGCAAAGGAACTCCATTTCTCTAACCCTTCTGACCTAATGCTCTAAAATAAAATTTTCCTCTAACCTAGCCAGCCTACTTAACCTAGCTTGTTAATCCAACGAACCTAATTAACCTACCTATTTAACCTAGTTAGTTAATCTAGTTTACCTAGATAATTAACCCTAATTAAACTAGTTAACACAGCTAGTTCTCTGTCAAAGCCCAAAATAAATTTTTGCACTAATTAACCTAGATAATTAACCTAATTAAACTAGTTAACCTGACTAGTTCTCTCTCAAATCCCTAACTAATTTTTTGCACTAACCTAGATAATTAACCTAATTAAATTAGTTAACCTAACTACTTCTCTGTCAAAGCCCTAACTAAATTTTTGCCCTAACCTAGATAATTAACCTAATTAAACTAGCTAACCTATGCATTAGAGAGAGAGGAGGGATGGGGGCTTCCAGAGGATGGCTCTGGTGGTGGTGACGGAGGCAGTGGTGGCGAGGGAGGCAGGGGCGTCTCCGGTGACGGCGAGGGAGGCAGGGGCGTCTCCGGTGACGACGAGAGAGGTAGTTGTGGCGAGGAAGGATCCGGTGGTGTCAACGGCGGCTCCGGTGGCGTTGACGAGGCCGCGCGGCTCCGTGGCGTTGGGGGCGGCTCCGGTGGCGTCGACGGCGCACGGCTCTGGTGTCGTCGACGTCGGCAGGAGACGGCGGCGAAGTGGGGCGACGGCGAATCGGGGAGACGGCGGCGCGCGGGGTGGGTTGAGAGATTTGGGGGAGAAGTGGTGGCCGGGGGGAAATGGTTTTTTGGTTAAGTCAAACTTAGCGGTCGCTATAGCGGTTTTAACAAAACGCGCTGCTGCTATAGCTATGTAATTTTCTTTCATTTTTTAATTTCCTTTTCTGTTTCTATAGCGGGGGTCTAACACACGCGTTGTTGCTACGTTAGCTACAACGCCTCTTACAAGCACACGCTGCTGCTATGTTTTCCTCCGTTTTTTCGCTTTTTCATTTATTTTGCTTTACATTTTATTTTTTCCTTTATTCTTTTTCTATTTTTTTCATTTTCATTTACTTTTCTATTTGTTTTTCATCTTATTTTATTTCTGTTAGTAGTAGTGCTCTTCTTAGGAAACGCGCTGCTACTTATGCCCTAGCGATAGCGCATTTCTTCCAAGCCCGCTACTACTATGCGTAGCCTATCATTCTAGCAATTGGAATATTAGTAGTGACGCTTTTGCCACTACACGCGCTACTGCTAAGATTGTATCTGTAGCGCGGTTTTCCTTCGATCGCTACTGCTATCTAGCACTAGCGCCCTTTTTTCACCCGCGCTGTTGCTAAATTTCTGTGTATAAGGTTTTCCCTATTAGTGTATATAGGCATCACGTCTGCGACAAGTAGATCGAAGCGATTCTGCATCTACTACTATTACTCCACACAACCACCGCTATCCAACATGCATCTAGAGTATTAAGTTCATAAGAATAGAGTAACACATTAGGCAAGATGACATGATGTAGAGGGATAAACTCAAGCAATATGATATAAACCCCATCTTTTTATCCTCGACGGCAACAATACAATACGTGCCTTGCTACCCCTGCTGTCACTGGGAAAGGACACCGCAAGATTGAACCCAAAGCTAAGCACTTCTCCCATTGCAAGAAAGATCAATCTAGTAGGCCAAACAAAAATGATAATTCGAAGAGACTTGCAAAGATAACCAATCATACATAAAAGAATTCAGAGGAGATTCAAATATTTCTCATAGATAAACTTGATCATAAACCCACTATTCATCGGATCTCGACAAACACACTGCAAAAAGAGTTACATCGAATAGATCTCCAAGAAGATTGAGGAGAACTTTGTATTGAGATTCAAAGAGAGAGAAGAAGCCATCTAACTAATAACTATGGACCCGAAGGTCTATGGTAAACTACGCATAATTAATCGGAGAGGCTATGGTGTTGATGTAGGAGCCCTCCGTGATCGATTCCCTTTCCGGCGGAGCGCCGGAAAAGGCCCCAAGATGGGATCTCATGGGTACAGAAGGTTGCGGCGGTGGAAATAGGGTTTTGGGGTGCCCCTGGATGTTTTCAGGGTATGCAGGTATATATAGGCGAAGGAAGTCATTCAGGAGAGCCACGAGGGGCCCATGAGGGTGGGGGGCGTGCCCTCCTGCCTCGTGGCTTCCTCGTTTGCTTCTTGACGTCCACTCCAAGTCTCATGGATTGCGTTTGTTCCAAAAATAACTCTCCCGAAGGTTTCATTCCATTTGGACTCCGTTTGATATTCCTTTTCTACGAAACACTGAAATAGGCAAAAAACCAGCAATTTGGGTTGGGCTTCCGATTAATAGGTTAGTCCCAAAAATGATATAAAAGTGTATATATAGTAAAGCCCATAAACATCCAAAACGGGTAATATAATAGCATGAAACAATAAAAAATTATAGATAGGTTGGAGACTTATCATAGATTCACTCTCTACTATTGGGTTTCTTACTAGTTACTAGAATCATTCCCAGCATTTGCATTTTGTTCCCAGTTTGCACCGCCATTGTGCCATTCTACCATGGGTCCCATCCATTTCCGATGATAAGCAAAATCATCCATTGTGTTGTCTTCAACAAGGTAGTCCACATTGTCCATTCTAGTCTGGGTATGCCATTCCTTCGAACTCCTTCAAACGATCATATGGGAATTACCTCAGGCTGGTATAGAGAATTTTATTGATCTCTGATTCAAAAGTAATTCTTTTTGCCACTTAAGGGATAATTTTATGAGTCACCCTCCTCTAAGGTGTTCCGTTATGGTGTCATGGCAACTCAAATCCTCGCTAGGTTGATAACCGTTCACCACCCTCTTAAGTGTGGAATTGTTGTCCACCTAGTGAACCTTCGTCATCTGTCTCACTCCATCCCTCTAGTCATATGTTCCGTGTCTCAGCTCAAGAGGTGTTTCAATGTCTCACTCCATGAGTTGATCCTGAGTTGTTCGATCTTCAAGAAGATCGATCCTTTTAGAGTTTTCTGTTTCCTCTCGATGTCATGTTGATTGGAGTTCTCAGAGAACGACATCAAGAAAACGATGGTAATCGAATCGACATTCTTATGAGATGCAACTTGGATCATGAAGTTTGTGAGATTTATGTCCCCTTTACCTTCCTACCGCGCGTCTTGAATCTTGGGACGAGATTCTTGTTTAGTGGGGGTGAGTTGTCACATCCCTAGTTCTGGTTTGACCTAGACTAGCTAGTCATCTGTCCATCATGTCTAAATTCAATTTAAATTTGAATTGGGGATATGTGAAAGCCTCGGAAAATATTAAGAAAAGGGCAAGAACCCTCAAAAAGCATTCAATGTTTCCAAAATGGCCCTAAATAATTTTGGTTATATTTTGGCAGAGGTTTTTAGCCCAACCAAAAATGATGAACATTTTTATGGAATATTTTGGTACTTTGAATTTAAATCATTAAGCTATTTGAATTTGAATTTATATTCATATATCTAGAATATATTTTCAAATGCTTCTGAAACAGTTTATGTGCCTTGGAAAAGTCCACGAGGCAGCATAAATAAATTCGGAGGAAGTTTGGCAATTGTTTGAATTCAAAACAGTGGCAAGTGAATTAAATGAAATAACAGAAAACAAAAAACAGAAGAATAGAGAAGAGAGGACACTTACCTGGCACTTACCTGCAGCCCAAGTAGCCCACCAGCGCCCCCTTGTCATCTTCCTCCTCTGCCAGAAGGACTGGGCGCGTGGTCGTCCCGCGCGCGCTCTCTATTTACCACCTCCTGCTTCTGCCGATGCCCTGGACCGGCTAAAGCCGCCACGCAACCCCCCTGACCCCTCTCACTCTCCCCTCGTGGCCCTACTCTCCTCTACTCTCTCTCTCTCTCCTCTACTCTCCTGCTTCTGTCGATGCCCTAGACCGGCTAAAGCCGCCATGCAAAGCACCGCGCCCACCGCCGTCCCCTTGCCCCATGGCTGTGACCTCTAGCTCCACCTCAATGACGGGAAGCTCCAAGCCGAAGAATGCGCCTGCGGATGCCCTGCACTGTCGTCACCGTTGCCATCTTCCTCGTCTGCTCCGACGAACGCCGTCGCTCGATTCGCCGACCTTTGAGCATCCCCGAGCACGCTGAGCTACTCATCGACTCCCCGTGAGCTCTGCCGCTTTTCCCCTCTCTTCCTCGCGTCTTTTTCGCCTTGTAGCCACCGCCGGCATTGAGTCCAAAGCTCACCTCCGCCAGATCTCATCGCCGGCGTGGCTCCGGTGACCTTTGGGTCACGTGCATGTATCCCTTGAGTTCGTGAGCAGCCATGGGCTCGGCAAGTGCAAGTCATTGCTCGATTTAACCGCTGTGGCCCCGTTTCCGTCACCTCCCAAGCTCCGGTCACCGCAGTTGTCATCGTCGCCGTTGTTTCTAGCCTCCCCGCGCCCAACTACCTGCACCACTGGATGCGGCACACATCCAGCTCGCCGTAGAGCCAAGCCGCATGCCCAGCCGACACCTGTAGCGCGATTCTGGCGCGCCTCCGCCGCGCTGGATGGTTGCCGCCGGCCAAATTCCGGCGTGCTGACGTGGCCGCATGATTAGTGCTAATCACTGCTAGCTAACCCCCCCCCCCCAGCCACTGACAGTGGGCCCTACCCCTGGTCAAACCCCAGTCAGCCTGGGTTTGACTGGGATTAGTCCATGTGTCACTGACGTGTGGACCCCACACATCAGGTTTGACCTGAACTAGCCTCGTTGACCTGCTGACGCAATGCTGATGTCATGCTGACATAGTAAGTAGTTTATGTATGTAAAATAATCCAGGAAATATCAGAAAATATCCTAAACATCTAAAATTCATATAAATTCAACCGTAACTCCAAATGAAATAAGTCATATGTTAAAAATGATCAGAAAAATCCAATCTATCCATCTGCACTGGTTTCATGTGTGTTAAAGCAACTTAAACCTGCCATTTATATCAAAACATGATAATGCACTTTATAAATTCCTAGTTTGAGTTTGAACTTGAACCTTGGGTTCACGATAACTCAAACCCATCTGGATGTAGTTGCATTAGGCAAAAACATTCATATTTCCATGTCATGATCATGCATCATATTGTGCATTACATTGATTGTGTTTCCTTCTGTGTTGCCGGTATTTGTCCCCTCTCAGTAGACGTGTTCCGACGATGAGCTCGACGACACCGATGAAGAGCTATATCATCTTTAGAAGTGCCAGGCAATCAAAACCCCCTGGTTCATTCCGATACAGTCCCACTCTCTCGCTCCTGCTCTCTTTTACTGCATTAGGACAACAACTACTCATGTGTTACTTGCTGCGGTAGTTGAACCCCTTTTTGTCTGCATGACCTGTCATTGCCACAGTAAATAGATGAAACCCACTAGCATGAGTAGGAGTTTTTGATCCCTGATGTGCCTAATCATTCATGCTTGTTTGTCATGCCTGCTACTGCCTAGAGTTGAGTCAGGTCTGATTCATCGGGGATGAATTAGAATGGTGACGAACATGTCCTGCTATGTGTGAGCTAAGTGTGTGAACTCGATTTGGTAAAGGTAGCGGTGAGAGGCCATGTAGGAGTACATGGTGGGTTGTCTCATTGAAGCCATCCTCAAGAACTGAGTTCTGTGTTTGTGATCCATGAACAGCTACTACCACACGTTGGGCCCTGAATTATGATCTCGCACGACTTATTAATCGCCTTGTCCTCTGTCCAGGAGTTGCATGTAGTTTCTGGTGTTTGTAGTTTGCTGGAGGCCGTGCGCAGCGCTGACCCGAGGGGTGGGCTATGATGGGGTAGGCATGTGGCCGGGTATGCCGGGCGCCCCTTTGGTGTCACGGAACCCTGTACACATCGTTCGGGGACGTATGTGGAAATCTCGGCCGGACTCCCTGCAGATGGAGCCTGAATAGGCGATAAACCTAGACTAGAGACTTGTGTGGTTAGTCAGGTCATGGTCTATACCCACGTCGGCTTTCGCTTGAAGTCTGCCGAGCACATGTCATGTGCAGACGCTAAGCGATGGAAACATGTGTGAAGAAGTACACCCTTGCAGGGTTACAAATAATCTATTCGAATAGTCGCGTCCGCGGTAAAGGACCTCTGGGTTGCCTATACATTTCATAGATAAGTGAAAGTGGATACTCTAAAATGTGCAAGATAAGCGTGAGTGCTATGGATGGCGTTCTCATAGGGAGACGGGAGCGGACCATAGTGGTGTATTGAAATGGTGAATATGTGGACTCGTGTGCGCCACCTCAAAAGAGTGGCTTGCAGTTGTAGTTCAGGTTAGCCACTGAGCAAAGCTGGCTTGCTGCAGTTAAACCCCACCATCCCTTTATTGTCAATGATTCATATGTATTTAGTTCTGATGTAAGTCTTGTTGGGTACATTTGTACTCACGTTTTCTTAATTTATGTTTTTGCAGACAGACTTCAGTCTCGCTAGTAGTTCCGCGTGGACTTCGACGTTTGTAGATCTTGTGCCCTCGGCAGGATCTGTTAGATAGTGAGGCTTCTCAGCCTTTTTCATTTGTAGATGTATGTACTCAGACATGTTAAGCTTCCGCATGTGCATTGACTTGTATGCTCTGAATGTTGGCTCATGAGACCCATGTTTGTAATATCTCGCTCCTCGAAGCCTACTGAATAAATACTTTGAGTCATAGAGTTATGTTGTGATGCGATGTTGTATTTGCACATATCGAGCATATTGTGTGTATGATTTGAAATGCTTGGTATGTGTGGGATTTGACAACCTAGTTGTTTCTCCTTGGTAGCCTCTCTTACCAGAAAATGTCTCCTAGTGCTTCCACTGAGCCATGATAGCTTGCTACTGCTCCGAAACACTTAGGCTGGCCGGCATGTGTCTTTCTTCGTTCCTGTGTCTGTACCTTCTAGGAAATGTCACACGTTGTTCCTTTAAGTCCATATAGCTTGTTACGAATTGGGTTCATATGTTGTTGATCGACACGTTCGTTGTTGGGTAATGTATGCCTGTCCTTGTAAGTTAGCGCCACTTTGAGTTCACGTTAGTCATGTCAGCCTGGGTTCTTTGTCATATGGATGCTAGCGGCACTATCATATACGTGAGCCAAAAGGTGGACATGGTCCAGGGCAGGTGGCACCTGTGAGAATACCGTGCGTGAGGCCGCAAAGTGATATGATGTGTTACATGCTAAATCGGTGTAACTTAGGATCGGGGTCCTGACAGCTTCTCTCTGTATATGTTCATGACGATCTTCTGTACTTAATGGTTTCCTTCATTTGCTTACTAGCAAGCTAGCATGTCGAGTCCTCTCTCTACGTATAGTACGTAGCGTCGACCAAGCATGGAGACAAGAGAGGACATTTCTCTCTATTAGCTAGCTAACACAATATATGAAACCCCTAAATTAACCCTACAAAAACCCTAAAACCCCCAAGCCCCCGCACCCCCTTAAAAAACCAAATATCCCAGCCCCTTAACTGCTGACCGTGGATGCCTTTTGGTCCAGTTTGGTGCTATCAACTGGGACAAAAGGACCTCCTGCCTGGGCAAGCCACAGCGGCCACGTGGAGCCCCATCTGTCCCGGTTCATAGGCGAACCGGTAGTAAAGGTATTGTGCTTTAGTACCGACCCTTTAGTCTCGATTCGGGAACCGGGACAAATGGGCCTTTTTCTACTAGTGATAGTGGATGCATCAGGTAGTGGCCCGCCGTAGAGTTCTTGCGTTTGTGCACATACAAAACGTATGGTCATCACCCGAGTTGCAGATCGGGCACAGTGAATTGACTTCCAGCCTTCGTTTCTTTTTATTACACCAGAGACAAGAGAGAGCATGGAGGAAGCTAGAAACTAAGATCAGGGAAGGATATGGAATAGAAGACAGAATCAGGAGAAAGAGAAAGCAGCATGACGCCTGTCGCGGGCAAATCGCCCAAAGTCGCTGTTGAAGTTACTGTAGCAGGGGAAAGTTTTGGTACTATCAGTTCACTGCTCTTTTTTTTATTGAGCGAAGCTATCAGTCCACTGCTGCTACTATTGTCTTGGACAGAACCTTGAGGCCTGGCAAAAAGAAAAATATAAAAGGTGGAATGACAAAAGGCCGCAGGCTCCACTTGCTGACTATCTCACATTAGTTGGCGATGCTGGGTGCTGCCGAATCAGCCCATGCTCAATCGCATAGCCATTTTTTCTTTTTGACGGATGATTAAATTTAGCAGAAAAAAACAGCGACACCACCTCAAAAAAGGGGTGGAAATAGCAATAAAAATCAATTGGGAGATGCAAGGAATCGAACCCCGTGCCTCGATTCTATGATTAGCACTCTACCAATTGAGCTACATCCACTTTCACATGCACTGCATTAATTGAAGCATATAATATTAATTAACTGACTACAATAAAAAAAATATTGGTCGTAAATATATATCCCAAGAAAAACGTGAGTTTGTTTCATGCAGGCTTGAAAGCTATATATGCACCATGCCATTGAGCAGGCTGTACTTAAACTAGTTTCTTCCTGTAACACACAAAACAGTCGGCCAGACATGAGGACACATGGCTAGTTCACCCAGCGAAGGGCACAAACTAAGTCAATTTGTGTGCTCGCTACTATCACTCGCACAAGATCATTTTAATTGTCAACAGCGACACCACCTCAAAAAACCACCATAATTAAGCACTCTAATTCAAAAAACCACCACATTTCCTTTTTTTTTTGCAAAAAACATCTGGTATTGTACTGACAGTTTTCAGAAAGCGCTGATCACTCGATTAGCACTGGTTGACACCAAAACTGACCAATTGGTCCCACTCGCCGGGCTGACCTGGCACCAAGTCCTCACACCGTTTGATCAGCCCGTCTAACTGGTCACGGGGCCCACCTGTCAGCTCTAAGGAGGACCCTCGCCGTGCGTGCTTGCCAGTAGCAGCCCTTGCGTTCCGGCACTCACTCCGGCCGCCGGAGCCCTTCTCCGGCAGCTCGCCGTCGGCTGCCCCAATGAGCCCGCAATAGCACGACCTGGTCCGTGCTCCAGCTGCCGAAGGGCATGCTCTCGTTCAACTACCCTGTACCTCGAGAGCAACAATAGCAGAGCACAGCCGCGGGGTCGCCTGGTCAGCGACGGGTGGATCTCGCCGGCCAGGGCGGGAAAGACTCCCATGGGTCGGGGACCGGTGGATCGCCGGCGGCCGCGAGTCAGGATAGCCGTGGGTCGTGGACCTGGTCGCGGCAACGAGGGCTATGAGAGGTCGGGGACACGTGGATCGCTGGCGACGGGGGCCACGGTGGCCTGGATGCCGGAGTACGTATCTCGCCGGCGTAGGGATCTCGCCGGAGTATATGCTCTCCTCGCTACCGTCCGTCACTACCACAACCTGCTCTGTTCTTCTCTCCATTTTCTTGTATATTTCATTTTGTTTCAATGACACACCGACCCCACATGTCAGCTCTGTTAGACAATAACGTCCGTCTCTTTAGGGACGTTACCAGGTGCCATGTCAGCAAGATTGTGGGTTCCACCGGTCAGATTGAGCATCAATAGCTGTTAATTCATGATATTAGTGCTTTCTGAAAACTGTCAGTACAATACCGGATGTTTCTTGAAAAAAAGACGAAAGATGGTAGTTTTTTGAATTAGAGTCCCTAATTGTGGTGGTTTTCTGCAATTTACTCGGAAAAACAGTGATAAAATTCAAAATTGGAGATGCGAGGAATCGAACCCCTTGCCTCTATTCCGCGTTGATTAGTGCTCCACCAATTGAGCTACATCCCCTTTCACATGCATTGCATTAATTCAAGCCAATAATATTAATTAACTGACTGGAATCAAGAAAAATATTGGTCGTAAATATATATCCCAAGAAAAGCGTGAGTTTGTTTTCATGCAGGCGTGAAAGCTATATATGCACCATGCCGTTGAGCAGGCTGTATTTAAACTAGTTTCTTCCTATAACAAACAAAACAGTCAGCCGAGACATGACGACACATGGTTAGGGCCCAGTTCTTTTGGCCGATTCTCCCAGAATGTTGAGAATCAACTCTCCATCCAGCTTCTCCCAGAATCTTGAACCCATATATTTTTTACAATCCTATTTAATTAGAATGTAAACAATTAGGATTGTAAAAGAAATACGGGTACAAGATTCTGAGAGAAGCTGGGTGAAGGGTTGATTTTCAAGATTCTGGGAGAATCGGCCAAAAGAACTGGGCCTAGATCAGCCAGCGAAGGGCACAAACTAAGTCAATTTGTGTGCTCGCTAGTATGGATGACACAAGATCATTTTAATTGTCAACCGATCACACAGGATCAGGTTGGGTATAAAGCTCCCATAAAAAAGAGTTCGGTACAAAGCTCCCATTAAAAAAGATTGGGTACAAAGCAAACGATGACATCGCTTAAATTAACGCCGGAGCTTCTCCTATCTATCCAATTTATCCATCTTTGAGCATCCAACTTCCAGCCCAGTTGACTATTCAATCAGCGGTCAATGCAGCGTCACGTAGTATTCTTTCTTGCCGGCTAATTTTTGCAGGAAAAGAAAAGGCGATAAACAAAAAACCAAATGGAGATGCGAGGCATGGATCCCCGTGCCTCTATCCAACATAGATTAGCGCTCTACCAATTGAGCTACATCCCCATTAATATGGATTGCACTAATTTGTGGTTTTAATATTTATTAATTAATTACTTGTGATCAAGAAAAATATTTCTATATAGGTCCAGCAATTTTGTTGTTTTAATTCAGTGGATTAGATAAACAAATGTGACATTCTTACGTACTCCCTCCGTCTAGGTGCGCAAGTCATCTGACGAAAACCAAATAATCCTAAAACACTTAGGCGCGGTGCATTAACTTCTACCTCGTTTTTTGTTTCTTGACATATCAACCAATAAGAGATGAGGGTGTGCATGCTTTTAATGACTTGCGACTATCAAACATGACATGTAGTGGTTAGTTCATTCCATGCAATACTATTAATTAGCAAATAAACATTAATGTCTCTCGTTTTCCCCTCCTTCTTGGTCACGGTGCATAGGCTAAGATGACTTAGTCACCTAGACGGAGAGAGTAAAACTCCTACTCTGCGTTGGTCTTTTATCCTTCTTATCCGTCTTACCCATGCTCCTTTCAGGCTTGCTAAATCTGGTTTGTATGTGTTGGTACAATTGAGTTCCCCAAGAGTTTTGGAGATTGTTGGATCAAAACAGTGATGTACTAATTTGTTTGCTAGTACACATAGAGAGATTAGTGACGGTGCAGAAATCCTTCAATACCCTCGGTAGAGTTACTAGCATGGCTACAAGTCTTAGATCGAAGGTTACACGGTGGTTTTACTCAAGTTCGGGCCTCCGATGATGAGTAATGCCCTACATCCTTGTTGTTGTTGTCATTCATGGAGGGTATACCTCGTGCGAGGGACTACAAGGGATTGTGTGAAGTTCTACCGAGAGTTGTGTGAAGATGGCGCTGGCGCCACGCCCCACACAGTCCATGTTGATGATGCCTTGCGTCCGTCCCCTACTCCCCTTGGTAATTTGGAAAGTAAGTGTAATTATTACAACCGAAAGAAGACTGCCCAGCCACCTAATCAAGGGTCACCCAGTGTTTTTCGGACGGGCTTTTTGTACTGATGTATTCTTTTTGTTTTGCAAGAGAACTTCTAATTTATTCATCTGCAATTATGATAGTACAATGAACACTAGAAATAATAAAAATTACATCCGAATTCATAGACCACCTAGCGATGACTACATGCATTGAAGCGAGCTGAAGCCGTGACGCTGTCAATGTCCCTCCCTCGCCAGAGACGGGCAAAATTTATTGTAGTAGACAGTAAGAAAGTCGTCATGCAAAGGCCCCATTGGACCAACACAACATAATAACAACCGCCGTCGATGACGAGTAGCGTAGATCAAAATGATTCAATCTAAAGACACTCGAACGTACACAAATGACGACCAGATCCGAACAAATCCACCAAAAACAGATCCGCCAGTGACACATCTCCGCAAGCCCACCGACGATGCTAGATGCACCACTGAAACGGGGGCTAGGTGGGAAGAATCTTATTTCATCTTCAGGGAGCCGCCACCGTCTCGCCTTCCTGAGTAGGACTCAAAGCCTAACAAAACTCGAAGAAAGATGTAAAAACAGAGCCCTCCCACTGGCAACAGCCGGGATCCACATCGCTCCCATGGCCCTAAGAGCATCTCCAGCCGCGCCCACAATAGCACCCCCCCCCCCCCCCGCCGGCAAATTTTTAGCGCCGGCGGCCGAAAATCGGCCCAGTCGCGCCCCCAGGACCTCGGATAGCGCCGGTTTGGGCCAAATCCAGAGCCGTCGCCCAGTCGAAGCAAAGGAAGCCGAGGGCGCTGCTGTCCAAGCCACCGGGAATGAGCAACGCCGACTGCAAGGCGGATGTGGAGCGCCAGGAGGCCGTCGCCGTTGATAGGCGCAACAGGGCTAAGAAGGCCAGGGAGAGAGCGGCGCACGCGACGGCGGCAGAGCATGCGGAGTGCGCCGCGGCTGAACAAGCCGAGGCGGCGCGCGCGGTGATGATGAATCCACCCAGTGGCCGCGGCCCATACGCGGCCTGGAGCCAGCAAAGCGTCAGCTCTTCGGCCGGGTTCTCATCGTCACCGCACCCATGCAACACGCCGTCGGCGGGCTATGCTGATGGCGACGTCCATGGTGGTTTCAACCCCAACATCACCTTCCCCCATGGGCGCCCAGTCCAGTGTACGCCCTCGCCCGCGTTCGCCGGCGTGAAGTACCCGCCGTACACATACTCGCCGCCGGACTACGCAGCCTCGCAGACGCCACCTCTCCGCCGCGACCTCTACTCGCAAGCCTCCTCCTCGTCGCATCTTGGCGACACCGACGCGACAGAGGCTGACATGGAAGACATCATCGCAGCCGGCTCAGCTGCCGCCGCCGCTTCCCCCGGGTTCACTATCCAAGACGGCTCGATTAACATCGGTGACATGGACAACGAGCTCGACTACGGCGAGGAAGAACCGGAAGAGGATGAAGAAGAGGAGGAGGAGCCGACGCCGATGACGAAAGGCAATAAGAAAAAGAAGATGGTGGCCAAGACCAGCGAGCCGCGCATCAAGTGAACGTCCAAGGAAGAGGAGTGCATCGCCGAAGAGTGGACGGTCGTCTGCCTCGACCCGGTCACCGGCACGAACCAAAGCATCAAGACGTATTGGGCCCGCATCAATGCCAAGTTTGACGAGAGCAAGCTCGTCAACCCCTACTTCAAAGGCGTCCACATGAAGCGTGGGTGGAAGGCGATGGCGAACCATTGGGGGCTCATCCAAACGGCGTGCAATAAATGGCATGGGATCGTCGAGGAGGTCACGGCTCGCCCGGAGAGCGGCACCAGCATCGAGGATCAGGTATAGCACGCCACCCTTACTATTGATTTTCGCCGTGTACGTGACCGGGCGCGAGCGCTAGCGCCGACTGATGTTCTTTTACTCGGCGCAGCTGCTACACATGTTCTCCATGTTCCGCGATGACAACAGCGATGTAGAGTTCAAGTACCTCCACGTGTTCAAGCGGATCGACAAGTGCGAGAAATGGGCGGGTGTCCGGCGCACCCTCGCCAAGGCCAAAGAAACATACAAGCCGGACGCGCCAACCCCGGGTGCGGCCGACGGGCGTCCGGACGGCAACAAAGGGGCCAAGAAGGCGAAGCACACCGAGTCGGCTACCACACGCGTGCAAGAGTCCATCGAGCACTGCCTCGCCGACGCCAAGACCAGTGCTGCCCAGTGAGAAGAGAAAACTGAGGCAAGGTGGGCTGCTTTGATGACGAATAGCGTCGTCAAACTCGACATGCTCCGGACCAATGTCGCCGCGAAACTCAAAGCTCAAGACGCCAAGAAGAGGAACAACGACCTGGCCTTCTTGATGGGTGGCGTTGACATGCTCCAGTGCGGCGACGAGAAGCTCAAGGCGTGGTTCTTGGCGGAGCGAGGCCTCATCCTGAACCAGATACTGGCGACGCCAACGCCGCCGCCGCCGCCGCCAACGCCGCCCAGCTTGACTGACGATGCCTCCGCGCCCAGTCCCGCTGACGATGCCTCCACCGCGCACAGCACACAGAAGTTGCGCCGACCAGCCCGGAAGCTGCGCCGACTCCTCCCAGCCCGCGTACGCCGCCGACGACGCCGGAGGACGAGCTCGACATTTTATGCATTCCTTCCGCGTCCTTCCTTTTTTGTACGCCGAACTATTGCGTATCCTTTCATTTGATCGCTGAATTGTGACACCGAATCGCCGAACTATTGCGATGATCGCCGGATTGTGACTTTTTTTGGAGCGGAACGTTCGAGTTTGAATATGGGGCGCCTTGGGGGGCGGCACCTGGGGGCGTGGCTGGGGAGAAACGAACCCCAGGGGCCAATCTAGCTCCGGTTCGCCCCCAGGCCGCTCTTTTTCGGCGCCCTGGCGAGTCGAACGGCTGGAGATGCTCTAAGACCACTGGAGGTGAGGCGGACTGGCGGCGACAGGAGGCAGAGAAACTCTTGTATAGGTGTATTTGGCTGAAATACGTCAATCCAATTGGGGCCTTAGGGTTCACATTACAACTCTCAACTTCGGTCACTGTATAAAATACGGAACTACTCATCGCAGTCTTATTTCCTTTCTGGTTCATCTCCTTGCATTCTTACCGGCTGCGGCGAAGGTCCCTGAAGATAGAGTCCAAACTCTAGAACCCACTGCAACATCCTCCCGTCCCCTTCATACGCCCTCCACGTTGGCTGCTCCTCCACCATGCCATGTCGTCAATCTCCTTGTAGAAATATTTAACAAACTTTGAGCCACGGCAGAGCTAATTTTATTGTGGTTCCATTGCAATGCAAGGGCTCCTTGTTAGTAGATACAGAAATAGTGTTGTTTCCTCTTGTTTATAGGTTTCATAAATTTACTTTTGCTCGATTCCTTTTTTATTCTCCATTTCTTTAGTCCATTTAATTTTAAAATGATGTACCTTTTTAAAACACATGCATTTTTTCCAATTCGTGAACTTTTTAAAATTCATGAGATTTTTTGAATCCATGTGTATTTTTTATATTCATGACCATTTCTTAAAATTCCTGAACACTTTTAACAGTCTAGAATATTTTATGATTTTTTTTCATATATAATATTTATATATATATGTATAATTCATGTACACTTTTTATTATGCAATATTTTAGAAAATTAGTGAAATTTGGTTAGATTTTGGAACATTTTTCAAAGTTCACAAACAATTTTTACGTTTTTATTTGTTTAATTGATGCAGTCACCTGTTTTTAGGAAAGAAAAACAAACTAAAAAACCGTTCAGCTCAACCGAAGTAGCCACCTCTATGACAATCATGAAACAAATCACCAAAGTTGTAAGTGGGTCGGGCCTATAGCGGGTGCCAGCGTGTGGGTTTGCTCACAGTCCAGCGTAGGAGAGGGGGAGTTTGGAACTCATGTACCCCTCAAAAAAATGTACGCACGGTCACGCCACACAACTTAGCAACAAAAGTGCGGTAAAGTTCGGTTAACAACCAAACATGTCCATAGCGCACACCTAGAGTGTCACAGTCTGGCGCTTCAAGTGTCACCAAGCCCTCTATAGTGCTCCCACGGAATGCACGGCGAGCTTGCGGCCCATTGGCGCGCTCACTCCCCCACAGTCGCTTCTATCGCTCACTCACTTGGCCATTCTATCCACTGCTCACAAGCCATCTACAATATCAGTATCTTCTAATTAAAAGAAGAAACCAATTTTGGGCATTTTATAGATTAAATAGATCATACTTTTATAGATTACAGTTCCGCTCGCCCCGCGTCGCTCTCGAGAGGCGTCGGGCGAACCCTAGCCTCAACTCAGCGGCCGCCTCCTCCAACCTCCCTTCCCCTGCCACCGCCGGAGGGCGCCGTCGGGCGAAGCCCGTGGGCGTCGGCGGCGGCGGGGTTCTCTTCCCCTCCCGGTGTGTGGCAGCAGCGTGAGATGCGGCGGCGCAGCGGGGGCGTGACGCTGGTGCGGGGCGTAGCGGCGGCGGGGCACTCGGCCATGCGGTACGGGCGGGCGTCCAGGCCGTGGTGACTCGCGACGGGCGACGCGGCGGCCGCGGTGGGTGACGATCCGTGCACAAGACGCTTGATGGAGGCCATTGGAACAGATCTGGGTGAAGACCTGCTCGCGGTTGCTGCCGAGGCCGGCGATGGCTGCACTATTCCGTGTCGTTCCCTTGTTGAAGGCATCACTGTTAAGAAGTTCCAGGCCACTATCTGCTACCTCCGGGGGAAACCCTAGATCAGTAGATCGGATGACGGTGGCATTATTGTGTCATTTTCCTCTTGTGGCGTCATTCTTGGAGGTGTACACGGGCTCGAAGGACCAGTGGTCGGAATAATTGGTGGAGCGGTGATTCATCCTACACATTAATGATGGCGTTTCTCGGCGGCGTGGCGCAGTGGAGACTCGGCGCCCGATGTGTGGCGAGGGACTCGCGCAGGAGGGTGACGTTATCAGGCGTCGTGGTGGCGTCGATGGTAGAGAGGCCGGGCAAGGTGGTGCAACAGTACAACACTGAAGATGGATTGGTGGCAGGTGGCTGCGGCGGCCTCATACCCGGCAGGCGGCCTGGTTGAGGAGTGTGCCGGACTGGTAGGTGGCCCATACCCGGCGGGCGTCCTCGTTGGGACCTCAGGTCTTAGATGTTTAGGTTTGGCTGCGATGTCTGTTTGGTATTAGGCCCAGACTATCAGCGCCCCTTCATCAATTGGATAGGAGTAGCGACAGTTGTTGCTTAGACGGTAGGTTTAGTCTTACTGTTGTATAACTTTGTAAGGTCTTGTGAGAATAATAATAAAGTGGCCGTATGCATCGCCCAGATGCAGAGGCCGGGGGTCCTCCTCCTTTTCTAAAAAAATAAAATTTACGGATTTGAAAAAATATTCACAAATTATATGGTGATTATGGATTTTAAAAAATTATGAATTTGGTTTGTCTCAGGAATTTAGTTTTTCCCAAATTTAAAAACATCATGGATTTTAAAAACTTATGAATTTTAATTTTTTATATGAAATTTATAAACCCCAAAAAAATAAATATTCATGAATTTTTAAAATAAAAATAATGATAAAATGATAAAAAATACGATAACAAAAATGAAAATGATGAAACAAGAAACTGTATAAGGAAATAACAAAGGATGAAAAAGACGAAATACTTGTACAGAAGATTCTATAAGCTTTTCAAAACCAGTATCTACGGGGAGCTTGTTTTGGGTCAACACGTCACTACTAGAAAAACCGCTACTAATGGCGCACCTAATTTGGCCATTAATGGCGCATCACTGGTGCGCCATTATTAGCACGCCATTAGTAATTTTAACTAATGGCGCACCACTGGTGTGCCATTAGTATCTGATATACTAATGGCGCACCACTGGTGCGCCATTAGTATAGGCCACGGTGCGCCATTAGTATGCCTCCCAGGGGCCATGTATACCCAGGTGCTTTGGCATACTAATGGCGCACGACAACGGGATGCTTCATTAGTAACTTCGGCATACTAATGGCGCACTATTTAGTGATGCGCCATTTTGAATCTAGATCTGGATCGTGATTTTTTGCCCATTTTTTGCTCATTTTTTTTCTTGTTTTTTGGCACGACATTATTTCAAATTTTGTTCTTTTTTTTGGATCTTGTACGTTCTTTTGCCATGGTCTTTTGCCGGAGAGGAGTTCGCCGGAGAGGAGGAGGAGGAGGTCACCGGAGAGGCGCTCGCCTACATCGCCGGAGAGGAGGAGGAGGAGGTCGCTGGAGAGGAGTTCACCGAAGCATCAGAGAGGAGGAAGGAGAAACCATGAGGGGATGGGAGGAGAGGAGGGAGGAGGAGCTCACCGGAGAGGAGGGAGGAGGAGCTCACCGGAGAGGAGGGAGAAGAAACCGTGAGGGGAGGGGAGGGGAGGGGAGGAGGGAGGAGGAGGTCGCCGGAGAGGAGGAGGAGGTTACCGGAGAGGAGAAGTATCATGGAGGAGAGAAGGGAAGATGGAGTGGAGGAGAGGAGGAGATGGAGTGTAGGAGAGGTGGAATGAAGAGATAAGGAGGAGAGGACCACGACCAGCCATATATACGGCATACTAATGGCGCACCGCGTGCAGGTGCGCTATTAGTAATTTTTTTATTTTTTTATTTATTTTGAATTTTGAAGGCGGGAAGATACTAATGGCGCACCATGGGCAGGTGCGCCATTAGTAATTTTATTTATTTATTTATTTATTTTGAATTTTGAAGGCGGAAAGATACTAATGGCGCACCATGGGCAGGTGCGGCATTAGTAATTTTTTTTATTTATTTTGAATTTTGAAGGCGGGAAGATACTAATGGCGCACCATGGGCAGGTGCGCCATTAGTAATTTTTTTTAATTTTTTTGACTTATTTTGAATTTTGAAGGAGGGAAGATACTAATGGCGCACCATGGGCAGGTGCGCCATTAGTAAGTTTGAATTTTTTTGAATTTTTTTGCCCTCCAGATCTTAAGAGCCCCGTATCTTTTTTTTTATTAGGTTTTTGAGGATTTTGAAAATGTTTGAGGATTTTCGAGTAGATGATTTTTCATATAAAAAACTTTTTCATCCGAGTTAGTATGCAAAAGTTATGCCCATTTTTACAAATTCTCGCGAGATTTTGCAAATGAAGTCAAAATTCATATTTGCAAATTTTCCCAATAACTAGGCCACATATCACATGGGAAACTTAGTTTCTTTTATTTTTTTGACATTTTCATCATTTTCTTTTATTTTTTTTAAACTGAAAAGGCGATCCACGGGGGGGAGGGGGGGGGTGCATTCGGTGGAAGTGGTGGCCAAGTTACTAATGGCGCACCGTGGCATGGTGCGCCATTACTAGTTCAACTAGTAATGGCGCACCACTCCCACGGTGCGCCATTAGTAGTTTTGAAAAAAATTCAAAAAAAGTTTTTTTTTTTTTTTTACTAATGGCGCACCGTGGGAGTGGTGCGCCATTACTAGTTGAACTAGTAATGGCGCACCACTCCCACGGTGCGCCATTAGTAGTTTTGAACAAAATTTAAAAAAAATATATTTTTACTAATGGCGCACCGTGGATGTGGTGCGCCATTAGTATTTGGACACTAATGGCGTACCAACACATGGTACGCCATTAGTATATAGTAATGGCGCACCACATGTCTGATGCGCCATTAGTGTCAATTCCATTTATAGCCCTTTTCCTAGTAGTGCGTTTACTTCACTTGCTCACTCTAGGTGTGCGCTATGCACATGTTTGGTTGTTAACCAAACTTTACCGTACTTTTGTTACTAAGTTGTGGCATGCCATAAAAAGTGTGATGAATAAATTAGGTCACAAGTTTTATAAGATTTGACAAAAGTATAAGTATATGACAGATGGGACATGCTACTAAGGAAGTGTGGTATGCCACTACTGTGACAGTACGTGAAACAGACAATAAGTTGGCAATGCGTTACCATGAATTTGATGGCCTTATGTATGGAAACATACAATACTTTGGTAATATTTTGACGGGAATATTTAAAGTTTATTCAAACGAAGGCTACTAGTCAGGAAGCTAGGTGTCTCGAGCAGCTAGCTTTCAGACACAGGCAAATTGCAAGCATGCTTGTCGCACAAGTGTGCTGGACCATTAGCTGACCGCATTCATGTTGAATAACAAAAGAGTCAAAACTACTAGCCAGCTCTCCTATCTCTAAAAAAACAGGTGCTTCGACGATAAAACTTCCATGAAATCGTTTTCTATCACCACTTTCTTGAACCCCCAAGACTTGCGAAGATAAAGCTTCCACAAACGGAAAGTACTTCGACGATGAGGGGGTCAGGGGAGATATGGTTAGAGTGGAGGGAATCTTTGTCCATTCACGCATTGATGTTTGAGTGGTCCCGAACTCTCTGTATGAGACCCGCCTGCAATGCCTCGCACCTAGCAACAATAGCCCTCCAAGTTGCCTAGGGTGACTAGGTACACATGCTTGCATAAAATCAGAATGTCGAAAGTATCTTTCTTTCATAATTCTGGCACATAGGGTATTTGGATTTGTCATGAAACTGTAGGGTAACGCGGAAGAAAACAAAAAAATTCTGACCTACGCACCAGCCCTAGACCACTATGGAGACTGCATAGAAGGTATGATTTTTTCGTTACCGACTCGTAGTGCAGCGGTAGTAGAGTCAATTACGATCGATGGTGCAGATCACCGCAGCTAGGATTTACAACCTCCCAACCGCGAGGACGTACTCCCTCGTCTGCTCCGCGGACAGTCCTCCGGGAGGCGGTCGGACAGTCCGAAGTCACGGACAACCCTTCGGAAGGACCTCCGAAACTCGGACGGTTACTCGGACAGCCCTTCGGGAGGCACAATCGAACTAAGACCGAAACTACGATATCTCTACAGAGTTGCACACATACGGTGTCATCAATCCGGCAGGGCTTTGCCGTCCAGAACTAGTTCCCACCGGAACCTAGACAGCCTTGCGGCTCTACGAAACTATTTCTCGGGGAGGGAGAGAGAAGCCAAATCATTGCATGGCACTTGTATGTGAGAAAGAGTGAGTCTTTAGGCAGCCCCCTCCACCCCTATTTATAGTCCAAGCCCAAGGGTGGCTTCTCCAAAAAGCCAAGGGGGAAAATACCAAAGGGCCCTCAAGGTGGCTTCTCCAAGAAGCCACCCAAAAAGCACTTTCACTATTCACGACGACATTTTTCAGCGTCCGTTTGAACCGAAAATATTTATGTGGGCTTAGAACATTACCAGTACCCACTAAAATAATTTTCGATGTGTTTTTAAATAATTCCGGATTAGTCATTTTCATCTGCTAAAAGCAACCAAACCAGTTCCGGCAGCTCCGGAACATTTCCAGTTTTTATCCCGGAAAACTTCCAGAAGTTTCCAGAATAATTCTGGCTCCCTCCAACAATTATCAGGTGTGTCCCGAAACCAATTTTACATAATGGTATACCCCGAAACAACTTTTTGGTTTTACAGAAACTATTCCAGTGTTCTCTCTACGGAACTGTTCCGTTGTCTCTGGAACTTTTCCGGCGAATTTCTTTCAGACTCCTTGTCTAGTATTCAGTAGATAGATGACCCTTAAGTGTGTGACTGTATAGGTTCGGTGAAGTATGGACATGACCGGAACACTTTCCGATCAATGATCAACATCAGAGCCGTGGACACCCATATTGACCCCTATACCCACACGAATGAATATTCGAGTGAACCTCCAATTCCCGTGTGCTATTCCTGTTGCTTCGTGACATGTTCCAAACACCCGAGGTGGAACATGTCGGCATCCACGTGGATCAACAACTTGTCCGCTATGCCAGTTACCTCGTTACCGGTATTGTTCTCTTTTCTCGTTACCGTGTTTCAGCATCCCTGTGATCAAATCACCCTATGTCTATCCAGACATGATGGATACCGTAACACCGAGAGGGCCCAGAGATATCTCTCCATCATCGGAGGAGCAAATCCCAATCTTGAGCTATCAAGTTACTTGACACACTTTTCCATGAACCCGTAAGCCGCCGTAATAGCCACTCATTTACGGATGACGTTTAACAAACCCCAAAGTTCATGAAGCAAGTATGAATAAACTTGATACTCTCATGGTCTAAGGAATTATGCAAACATTAACTTCTCTTGTTATTAACCATTAACTTGTGACAAATGTATCTCATAGCATAACATCAATTCGGGTCAATTCAACACAAATGTTGTACCAACATTGTGCCCTCAAAGTTGCTGGCATAGACATGCCCATGATTGGGAAAACATAATCAAGAAGCAACACTTGAGCTAGTTTTAGAGGCACGACTCGGAATACAGTTTACCGTTTATTATTCCACACGTGCACATGGGTTTTCCCCCAGAGCCTTTATGGATATACGGGCTCGGGCACCACATTAATTTAGTCACTTACCTATTAATTTAGTCACTTACCTATTCATGATGTTCTGTAATGGTTTTTGACAAACTTAATTATATATAATGCACGTAGATGAACCGGCAATGGATGTACGGTGATAGACACACCTCCGAGTACATTAAGGGCGTGCATAATTTTCTCGAAGTGGCTGAGGCAAACAAGCAGAATGATTTTATGTGTTGTCCATGCCCTATATGTGGGAATACGAAGTGTTACTCTGACTTGAAAACCCTTCACACTCACCTTACTATAATGTTTGGACCAAGCACGGAGAAATAGGGGTTATGATGGAAGACGGCGAAGAAGAAGAGGACGATGACAACTATGTGCCCCCTGAATACGGTGATGCTGCAACGGGGGAAGCTGCTGAAGATCAAGAGGAACCAGACGATGTGCCCGATGATGATCTCCGCTGGGTCATTGTTGATTGAAGGAGACTGTATGGAAGTCAAAAGGAGAAGCTGAAGTTCGATCGCATGTTAGATGATCACAAAAAAGGTTTCTACCCCAATTGCGAAGATGGCAACACAAAGCTCGGTACCGTACTGGAATTTCTGAAGTGGAAGGCATAGAATGCTTTGCCTGACAAAGGATTTGAGAAGCTACTAAAAATATTGAAGAAGAAGCTTCCAAAGGATACGGAATTGCCCGACAGTATGTACGCAGCAAAGAAGGTCGTATGCCCTCTAGGATTGGTGGTGTAGAAGATACATACATGGCCTAATGACTGCATTCTCTACCGCGGTGCATACGAGGATTTAAACACACGCCCGGTATGCGGTGCATTGCGATATAAGATCGGACGAGATGACCCTGGTGATGTTGACAGCAAGCCCCCCAGGAAGAGGGTTCCTACCAAGGTTATGTGGTATGCTCCTATAATACTATGGTTGAAACGTCTGTTCAGAAATAGAGAGCATGCCAAGTTGATGTGATGGCACAGAGAGGACCGTAAGAAAGACGGAAAGTTTAGAGCACCCGCTGACGGATCGCAGTGGAAAAATATCGAGAGAAAGTACCGGGCTGAGTTTGCAGGTGACCCAAGGAATGTATGGTTTGGTTTAAGCGCGGATGGCATTAATCCTTACGGGGAGCAGAGCATCAATCGCAGCACCTGGCCCGTGACTCTATGTATGTATAACCTTCCTCCTTGGATGTGCATGAAGCGGAAGTTCAATATGATGCCAGTTCTCATCCAAGACCCTAAGCAACTCGACAACAACATTGATGTGTACCTAAGGCCATTAGTTGAAGAACTTTTACAGCTGTGGAATGGAAAAGGTGGACGTGTGTGGGATGAGCACAATAAAGAGGAATTTGACCTGCATGCGTTGTTGTTTGTAACCATCAACGATTGTCCTGCTCTCAGTAACCTTTCAGGACAGACAAACAAGGGATACCACGCATGCATGCACTATTCAATGACATCGAAAGTATATACCTGGACAAATGAAGGAAGAATGTGTACCTAGGGCATCATCGATTTCTTCCGACCAACCATCAATGTCAAAATAAAGGCAAGCAATTCAAAGGCGAGGCAGATCACCGGAAGAAGCCCGCCATGCGTACCCGTGATCATGTACTTGCTATGGTCAATGATTTATAGGTAATCTTTGGAAAGGGTCCCGGCGGACTATATGTTTCAAAGGACGCTAAGGGACGTGCACCCATGTGGAAGAAGAAATCTATATTTTGGGACCTACCCTACTGGAAAGACCTAGAGGTCCGCTCTTCAATCGACGTGATGTATGTGACGAAGTACCTTTGCGTGAACCTACTAGGCTTCTTGGGCGTGTATGGGAAGACAAAAGATACACCGGAGGCACGGGAGGACCTGCAATGTTTGCACGAATAAGATGGCTTGCCTCCAAAGCAGTATGAAGGTCCTGCTAGCTACGCTCTTACCAAAGAAGAGAAAGAAATCTTCTTTGAATGCCTGCTCAGTATGAAGGTCCCGTCTGGCTTCTCATCGAATATAAAGGGAATAATAAATATGCCAGAGAAAAAGTTTCAGAACCTAAAGTCTCATGACTGCCACGTGATTATGACGCAACTTCATCCGGTTGCATTGAGGGGGATTCTGCCGGAAAACATTCGATTAGCCATTGAGCTATGTGCATTCCTCAATGCAATCTCTCAGAAGGTGATCGATCCAGAAATCATACCGAGGCTAAGGAGTGATGTGGCGCAACATCTTATCAGTTTTGAGCTGGTATTCCCACCATCCTTCTTCAATATCATGACGCACGTCCTAGTTCATCTAGTCAACGAGATTATTCATTCTGGGCCCTGTATTTCTACACAATATGTTCCCCTTTGAGAGGTTCATGGGAGTCCTAAAGAAATATGTCCGTAACCGCGCTAGGCCAGAAGGAAGCATCTCCATGGGCCATCAAACAGAGGATGTCATTGGGTTTTGTGTTGACTTCATTCCTGGCCTTAAGAAGATTGGTCTCCCTCAATCTCGGTATGAGGGGTGACTGACTGGAAAAGGCACGCTTGGAGGGGACTCAATAATATGTAGGGACGGACATTCTTGGTCTCAAGCACACTACACAGTTCTACAGAACTCTACCTTGGTAACCCCATATGTCGTTGAACACAAGAACAGTCTGCGCTCCAAACACCCATAGCAGTGTGACGACTGGATTACATGTGAACACATCAGGACTTTCGGCAGTTGGTTGGAAACACGTCTCAGAGGTGACATCACTGTTTGTGATGAGCTATACTCGTTGTCCAGGGGACCATCTTCGACTGTATTGACTTACAAAGGATACGAGATAAATGGGAATACATTTTACACGATCGCCCAAGATCAAAAGAGCACCAACCAAAATAGTGGTGTCCGCTTTGATGCAGCAACCAAGAGGGGAAAGGACACATATTATGGTTACATACTGGAGATATGGGAACTTGACTATGAACATGATTTTAAGGTCCAATTGTTTCAGTGCAAATGGCTCAATCTTTCAGGAGGCGGGGTACAGGTAGACCCACAATACGGAATGATAACTGTGGATCTAAACAATCTTGGGTACACAGACGGACCATTCATCCTAGCCAAAGAAAAGATAAGGAAGCGAATACATCATACGATGAGCCAAAGGGCCACATAGTTCTTTCAGGAAAAAGAGACATCATGGGAGTGGAGGGCAAGACAGACATGTCTGAAGATTATGAAAAGTTTCAGGAAATTCCTCCCTTCAAAGTCAAGGCTGACCCAAGCACCCTGTTAAACGACAAAGATTATCCATGGTTACGGAGGAATAAGCAAAGGACACAAGCGAAGAAAAAGTGAAGACTTTCTCATGTTAAACGATGAAGATTATCCATGTTTTTTTCATAACCCTCTCAACTTTTAAGCACATGCTATGTTGGTGAAATGATGATACCATGCCAACTTTCAACCTTTTCCGAGTTCATTTGTAGTGATTTTCAATTTCAGGGTCATTTAGGTCAAAAAATATGTAAATAAATGAAAAATAACAAATGAAGTCAGAAATGGTTGAAAATTGATGATGTGGCTTTCAATGGTGCATTTTGAACACACAAAAAGCCTGGAGTTCAAATATGTTCAACAAAATGAAATCCCTTTGTAACAGATGAGTTTTCGTCCGAAACCCTGATACTTTGAAAGAGATTGTCCATTTTGTATACGAAGTACATCCAGTTTTTGCCGTAACCCACTCAACTTTTTAGCACATGCTATGTGGATGAAATGATCATACCATGCCAATTTTCAACCTCTTCGGAGTTCATCTGAAGTGCTTTCCAATTTCAGGGTCATTTAGCTCAAAGAATGAACTAAAATAAAAAGAATGAACTAAAAAAAATTATGAAACTCTAGTAGCAAAAATAAAGTAATGAACTAGAAAACTTTAATGAAACTCTAATAGAAAAAAGAATGAACTATAAAACTTTAATGAAACTCTAATAGCAAAAGGAATCAACTAAAAAGCTTTTATAAACCTCTAGTATTATTGAAACTAAAATTATGTAAAATTTATGCAACTAAAATTATCAAAGTATTTTCTGTTCAAAACATTAAAAGCAAAAATAATTTTCATAAAATAAATAAAAAAGGCAAAAAAGAAAATAAAATAAATAAGTAGAAACAAAATAAAATAAATAAACTTTAATAAAATAAATAAGTAGAAACAAAATAAAATAAACTTTAATAAAGTAAAATAAATAAAAATAGAAACGAAATAAAATAAATAAAGCAACAAAGAAAACAAAAAAAAATACAGAAAAATTAAAAAAATGCCACCTACTGGGCCACCACAGCCTGAATACGACTAGAAACCCCACCCATGGGCCAGGATTCAGGCCCGTGGAAGGTCCAGTAGGCCCACGGGAAGATAATGTGACTTTAGGCCCGTAAGCCTGCATTTGAGAGGAGCTCGAAGTGGTCAGTGCAACAGCGCTTATAAACCACTTTCGATGCCTCTAGGCTAGTGAGGTGGGACTAAACATCCTACCCGACCGCACCGCGCCAGTTCCAGCCCGAGGCCATTGGTCCCGGTTCCTGGGCTGAACCGGCACGAAAGGGTACCTTGAGTCCCGATTGGTGGCACCAACCGGGACCAATGCCCCCCTTTAGTCCCGGTTGGTGCCACCAACCGGTACCAAATGTCTCCTTTTCCCGTCCTTTGTGCAGCTGAAAAGAGACCTTTGGTCCTGGTTGGTGGCACCAATTGGGACTAAAGGGCTGAACATATAAGAAAGCACTTTTGAAATTTTCAGCAGTTTCTCAATCTCCCCGAAACCGACGCCGCCCTATGCCCCAACGTCGATGCCCTGCTCCTCGGCGATAAACCTGGACTAGAGACTTGTGTGGTTAGTCAGGTCGTGGTCTACAGCCACGTCGAAATTTGCTTGAAGTCTGCCGAGCACATGTCGTGTGCAGACGCTAAGTGGTGGAAACATGTGTGAAGAAGTATACCCCTGCAGGGTTATAAATAATCTATTCGAATATCCGCGTCCGTAGTAAAGGACCTCTGGGTTGCCTATACAGTTCATAGACAAGTGAAAGTGGATACTCTAAAATGCGCAAGATAAGCGTCAGTGCTATGGATGGCGTTCTCGTAGGGAGATGGGAGCGGATCCATAGTGGTGTATTGAAATGGTGAATATGTGGACTCGTGTGCGCCACCTCAAAAGAGGTGCTTGCACTTGTAGTTCAGGTTAGCCACTGAGCCAAAGCTAGCTTGCTGCAGTTAAACCCCACCATCCCTTTATTGATAATGATGCATATGTAGTTAGTTCTGCTGTAAGTCTTGCTGGGTACATTTGTACTCACGTTTTCTTAATTTATGTTTTTGCAGAGAGACTTCAGACTCGCTAGTAGTTCCGCGTGGACTTTGATGTTTAGCTTGTTACCTCAGCTACGATCTTGTGCCCTCTGCAGGATCTAGTAGATAGTCAGGCTTCTCAGCCTTTTTCATTTGTAGATGTCTGTACTCAGACATGTTAAGCTTCCGTATGTGCTTTGACTTGTATGCTCTGAATGTTGGGTCATGAGACCCATGTTTGTAATATCTCGCTCCTCGGAGCCTATTGAATAAATACTTTGAGTCGTAGAGTTATGTTGTGATGCCATGTTGTATTTTCACATATCAAGCATATTGTGTGTATGATTTGAAATGCTTGGTATGTGTGGGATCTGACAACCTAGTTGTTTATCCTTGGTAGCCTCTCTTACCAGGAAATGTCTCCTAGTGCTTCCACTGAGCCATGGTAGCTTGCTACTGCTCCAGAACACTTAGGCTGGCCGGCATGTTTCCTTCTTCGTTCCTGTGTCTATCCCGTCAGGGAAATGTCACACATTGTTCCTTTATGTCCATGTAGCTTGCTACGACTTGGGTTCATACGTTGTTGATAGACACATTCGTTGTTGGGTCATGTATGCTTGTTCCTGTAAGTTAGCGCCACTTTGAGTTCACAACTAGTCATGTCAGCCCGGATTCTTTGTCATATGGATGCTAGCGGCACTATCATATACGTGAGCCAAAAGGCGCCAACGGTCCCGGGCCAGGTAAGGTGACACCCGTGGGAATATCGTGCATGAGACCGCAAAGTGATATGATGTGTTACATACTATATCGGCGTGACTTAGGATCGGGGTCCTGACAGCTTTGGTATTAGAGCCTGACTGCCCATAAGATTACCAAGCTAAATTGGTCAAAGTTTAGTCTAGAAATGCTTTAGTTATGTGTAGGGGAATTGATTGTGGGATGGAACGTAAGGCTCTTTTTACTCCTTTACCTCATGCCCATCTAATCCGAGTCATCTTATCTTTCCTACGGGGTTAAGGAACTAGGCTTTCTCTTCTTTCTATCAGGATCACGTGTTACTAATATGTAGACTTATAAGATAGTTGGATCTAAGCCCCAGCTCAGTTTCTACTACTTTCGTGTGTTCATGGTTGGTCTCGGAACCTTGATATTGTGCTTCTGAGTGGTTATGCCACCATTTTTGTTGGATGTCTCAAATCTTTTCGAGCATTTACAGCCGTTATGTTGTCCGAGTCATCCCAGGTTTCTAAATAATCTGATGCATTTGCAAATCCCTTCCTCCCGTTCCCGATGTTCCTTTGGCCAGACTAACCACACTAACTAGTGTGGTTAGGTACTTCATTGCCTCGACATTTATCTTGGAGCTATTATTATGACCCTAGGTGTCTTAGCTAATCGCCTAGTAATCTAGCCATGTTTTGTGGTCCCAGTGTGATAATTCTGGCAGTCATCCTCGAAAGCATCCCGTGATGCCACTTAATTAGTAGGTATTCTAATCCTGGGCTTTGAACCCGAGATTCACCCTACTTACTTCAAATTGATAGTGATTGCTAGTTCCTTTAGGATATTAGTAACCTTTGTGATAGTCCTCAAGGTCCTTGTATTTCCTTCTTCCAATACCATGAACTGCCTATGGCAGAAGTTCCGCGCTGAACCAAAAGACCACAATAAGAGTGCTCTTGACGAGTTCTCGATTCTATGTTGTGACTCTGCCAGTTCTACTTTTCTGCATGGATTGTCCGGAAAACAAATATGTTGAGCTCGTTTGACATGCTAATCCATGCATCCACAACTCAGAAAATGATATGTTCCTTTAAGTTGTCCCTCTTTAGTTGTCTTCTGACCTTCGTCTATCAATTGATAGTCAAGAGTATGCGTGCATCCGTTCATTGATGCCTACTACTCTTGTGGTCCGTCAAGCCATTCTATTCTGGAATGACTAGGAGAAACAAACTCCAGTACCTCATCCATATCCAGGATTGGGTCAAAGCAGTTGTATTTCGCAGATCAACTACGAACCAGCTTTTGGTCTGTTCTACCCTGATGTATTACCCACTTTATGTCAGGAATGTCATTAGAATTGCACCATCTCTTATGAGTTCTTGACGTAGTGATACCTCTCGCCATCATTGCTCATTCCTCGGTTCCGTGTTGACTCAACCGGAATGCCGACAAGTGAACTGAGATGTGTGAAATCAATACTGTTCGCAACCCAGTTGTTTAGTAGTTAAAGGACAATAATTTCATTCTTAGCGTGTTGGTTATTGAATCACCATTCTGAGATTGATCGTGCTACCTAGTCCATTTTCCCGGTGCACTCCTCGATCAATGAGTTAGGATTGTGTCAACCCCTTTCTCATTTGATCACATTGTCTTGCCTCGAAAGCAAGATTGTTCTGGAGCTTAATAACATATCGGTGGTTCATGATGCTCCGAATATCTTCTCGGAAGTATTACCAGGTTGTTCCCTGACTGTTATGTTGAGCTCGTCATCAAGTTGGTTCCTTGTAACCACCCCTTCTCCAAGAATCCGTGTTGGATACCCTTGAGCTAGCTGGTTAAGCCAAACAACAACTTGGAGAGTTGGAAGATAAAAGCTTACCTGACTTAGTTCATCCTAAGGGGTATTTTTGTGTGTGTGTGTGTGTCTTGAAGAAAGATGATATCCTCATCAATTGGTCCTCGTGATCAGTGATTGGATCTATTGCCTTGTCAAAATCTTGATTTGAGTGTGGGCTATCATCAAATCAAATCAGAGCCAACGATGTTCGTAATGTTGTCTTACTCGTGGTTGATCCCTCGGGCATACACCATTACATCCTTTGGTCTGACCAATGTTGTCACTGTGTTCATTTAATTGTGGAATTCCGTCTATATGGAAACCTGGATGAATTGTTGTTGAGCTCATCGACAACATCCTTATCTCCTCCATGATTTTATTGAACATTAAGCTAGTGTTGGAAAACTTTTGAAAGCATTTCTTCATGCTAACTCATGAAGCATATGTTCGGATGAAAGAAGTGATATCTTCTAAATACGTGTGCATTTGATGCAAGTTGCCGCCGCAAATTAGAGAAAGTTAGTTTTGCTTCCTCTGGAATCGTCCCAAGTTAGTCACGCATATGCGAAGTACTCTATGGTTTGATAGGTTGGTCGCCTCCATTCTATATGTGTATCCTAGCACACCAAGCCACTCATTGATTTGTTCAGGAGAAGAAGTTCCTTATTAAGAGCTAACCCGGGCTTAATCAAGGACTCTGTTATCCGCAATGATGGTTCCCCACCTGAACTCGGTAGTGTTTCATTGTAAGACTACCAGGTGACCATGCTTGTCTGGGACAGTGTGTTCACCTGCTTGTAGCAGAACCAACTCATGTTTTGGAGCTTACTACCGTGGTTCATTCCCCGAGAATCTCGCAATGTCATCTTGTCAATTTGTGTTGCAAACTTTCATTTTTCTTTCTAGGCTCGATGAGTCTGGATTATCCTGACACCAACCAGATCTAAATCTCAAGCATTTATGATGGTTCGAACGTTTTCCAAGAAATATAATATTGGTCTCACCGCAACCGGTAAAGTGGATGTCGTGGCAAACACACACAACCGGAAGACCTATTATTGTAGTATCTTGTTTGAGGAAGTTGGCCACCTCCCCATAAGGATCTCGTAGAATTTATTCCAGTAGTCGTTCCTTATGGATTTCTGTGCTCACGAAGTCCGGCATTTTTACTTGATGTTCTAGATATCAAACCATAACAATAGATTGGTTACGCTAGCACATCAAGGAGAACATTAGAAGCAGAGTGCTAAACGTCTCTCAGTCGATCATCCGGATTTTTGTCCCCTTGGCCCCGCTAAGGTGAAATTTGAGAAAGTGTTATCTTCCTTTGCATCTACATCCTCCATCGGTATTCATCATGGTAGTATGTTGTGTTGCCAGGATCCTTGACATGGATATTGGTAAAACCTTGATGAATATGGAAATGCTCAAGTTCTTGAGAGCACGCACAAGCACTAGATGTTATCACCGACTAACTGGGATTGCTCCCAGTTTCCTCAATTATGCTATAACCTCTTAAGAACTGGGTTGGGTTTCCCTTGAAGAGGAAAGGGTGATGCAACAAAGTAGCGTAAGTATTTCCCTCGGTTTTGAGAACCAAGGTATCAATCCAGTAGGAGGCTACACGCAAGTCCCTCGTACCTACACAAAGAAATAAGAACCTCTCAACCAACACGATAAAGGGGTTGTCAATCCCTTCACAGCCACATGCAAAACTGAGATCTGATAGAGATAATAATAAGATAAATATTTTTGGTATTTTTATGATATAGATTAAAAAGTAAAGATTGCAAAATAAAGTAGATCGGAAATTTATATGATGGAAAATAGACCCGGGGGCCATAGGTTTCACTAGTGGCTTCTCTCAAGATAGCATAAATATTACGGTGGGTGAACAAATTACTGTCGAGCAATTAATAGAAAAGTGCATAGTTATGAGAATATCTAGGCATGATCATGTATATAGGCATCACGTCCGCGACAAGTAGATCGAAACGATTCTGCATCTACTACTATTACTCCACACATCGACCGCTATCCAGCATGCATCTAGAGTATTAAGTTCATAAGAACAGAGTAACGCATTAGGCAAGATGACATGATGTAGAGGGATAAACTCAAGCAATATGATATAAACCCCATCTTTTTATCCTCGACGGCAACAATACAATACGTGCCTTGCTACCCCTGCTGTCACTGGGAAAGGACACCGCAAGATTGAACCCAAAGCTAAGCACTTCTCCCATTGCAAGAAAGATCAATCTAGTAGGCCATACCAAACTGATAATTCGAAGAGACTTGCAAAGATAACGAATCATACATCAAAGAATTTAGAGGAGATTCAAATATTTCTCATAGATAAACTTGATCATAAACCCACTATTCATTGGATCTCGACAAACACACCGCAAAAAGAGTTACGAATAGATCTCCAATAAGATCGAGGAGAACTTTGTATTGAGATTCAAAGAGAGAGAAGAAGCCATCTAGCTAATAACTATGGACCCGAAGGACTGTGGTAAACTGCTCACACTTCATCGGAGAGGCTATGGTGTTGATGTGGAAGCCCTTCGTGATTGATTCCCTCTCCGACGGAGCGCCGGAAAAGGCCCCAAGATGGGATCTCACGGGTATAGAAGGTTGTGGCGGTGGAAATAGGGTTTCAGGGTGCCCCTGGATGTGTTCAGGCTATGTACGTATATATAGGCGAAGGAAGTCGTTCAGGAGAGCCACGAGGGGCCCACGAGGGTGGGGGGCGCCCTCCTGCCTCGTGGCTTCCTCGTTTGCTTCTTGATGTCCACTCCAAGTCTCCTGGATTGCGTTTGTTCCAAAAATAACTCTCCCGAAGGTTTCACTCCATTTGGACTCCGTTTGATATTCCTTTTCTGCGAAACACTGAAATAGGCAAAAAACCAACAATTTGGGTTGGGCCTCCGGTTAATAGGTTAGTCCCAAAAATGATATAAAAGTGTATAATAAAGCCCATAAACATCCAAAAAAGGTAATATAATAGCATGGAGCAATAAAAAATTATAGATACGTTGGAGACGTATCATAGGTTCACTCTTTACTATTGGGTTTCTTACCCGTTACCAGAATCATTCCCAGCATTTGCATTTTGTTCCCAGCTTGCACCGCCATTATGCCGTTCTACCATGGGTCCCATCCATTTCTGATGATAAGCAAAATCATCTATTGCGTTGTCTTCAACAAGGTAGTCCACATCGTCCATTCTAGTCTGGGTATGCCATTCCTTCGAACTCCGTCAAACGATCATATGGGAATTACCTCAGGCTGGTATATAGAATTTTATTGATCTCTGAATCAAAAGTAATTCTTTTTGCCACTTAAGGGATAATTCTACGAGTCACCCTCCTCTAAGGTGTCCTGTTATGGTGTCATGGCAACTCAAATCCTCGCTACGTTGATAACCGTTCACCACCCTCTTAAGTGTGGAATTGTTGTCCACCTAGTGAACATTCGTCATCTGTCTCACTCCATCCCTCTAGTTGTATGTTCCGTGTCTCAGCTCGAGAGGTGTTTCAATGTCTCACTCCATGAGTTGATCCTGAGTTGTTCGATCTTCGAGAAGATCGATCCTTTTAGAGTTTTCCGTTTCCTCTCAATGTCATGTTGGAGTTCTCAGAGAAAGACATCAAGACAAAGATGGTAATCGAATCGACGTTCTTATGAGGTGCAACTTGGATCATGAAGTTTGTGAGATTTATGTCCCCTTTATCTTCCTACCTCACGTCTTGAATCTTGGGACGAGATTCTTGTTTAGTGGGGGTGAGTTGTCACATCCCAAGTTCCGGTTTGACCTAGACTAGCTAGTCATGTGTGCATCATGTCTAAATTCAATTTAAATTCGAATTGGGGATATGTGAAAGCCTCATAAAATATTAAGCAAAGGGCAAGAACCCTGAAAAAGCATTCAATGTTTCCAAAATGGCCCTGAATAATGTTGGTTATATTTTGGCAGAGGTTTTGAGCCCAACCAAAAGTGATGAACATTTTTATGGAATATTTCGGTACATAGAATTTAAATCATTAAGCTATTTGAGTTTGAATTTATATTCATATATCTAGAATATATTTTCAAATGCTTCTGAAACAGTTTATGTGCCTTGGAAAAGTCCACGAGGCAACATAAATAAATTAAGAGGAAGTTTGGCACTTATTTGAATTCAAAACAGTGGTAAGTGAATTAAATGAAATAACAGAAAACAAAAAAACAGAAAAATAGAGAAGAGAGGAAACTTACCTGGCGCTTACCTGCAGCCCGAGTGGCAAGCCCAGCCCACCAGCGCCCCTTGTCATCTTCATCCTCTGCCAGAAGGACTGGGCGCGTGGTCGCCCCGCGCGCACTCGCTCTTCGCCACCTCCTGCTTCTGCCGACGCCCTGGACCGGCTAAAGCCGCCACGCAACCCCCCTGACACCTCTCACTCTCCCCCCGTGGCCCACCTCTCCTCTGCTCTCTCTCTCTCTCTCTCTCTCTCTCTCTCATGGCCGCCCAAACCAGCCGGTGCCCGCCCCCGCAAAGCACCGCGCCCACCGCCGTCCCCTTGCCCCGTGGCTGTGACCTCTAGCTCCGCCTCAATGACCTGAAGCTCCAAGCCAAAGAACGCGCCTGCGGATGCCCTGCAGTGTTGTCACCATCGCCATCTTCCTCATCTGCTCCGACGAACGCCGTCGCTCGATTCGCCGACCTCTGAGCATCCTCGAGCATGCTGAGCTACTCATCGACCTCCCCGTGAGCTCCGCCGCTTTTCCCCTCTCTTCGTAGCCACAGCCGGCATTGAGGACGAAGCTCACCTCCGCCCGAGCTTATCGCCGGCGCGGCTCCGGTGACCTTCGGGTCATGTGCGTGTATCCCTTGAGTTCGTGAGCACCCGTGGGCTCGGCAAGTGCAAGTTGTTGCTCGATTTAACCGTTGTGGCCCCGTTTCCGTCACCTCCCGAGCTCCGGTCACCACGGTTGTCATCGTCGCCGTTGTTTCTAGCCTCCCCGCACCCAACCACCTGCACCACTAGATGCGGCACACGTCCAGCTCGCCGTAGAGCCAAGCAGCATGCCCAGCCGACACCCGTAGCGTGATTCTGGCGCGCCTCCGCCGCGCTGGATGGTTGCCGCCGGCCAAATTCCGGCGTGCTGATGTGGCCGCATGATTAGTGCTAATTACTGCTAGCTAACACCCCCCCCACAGCCACTGACAGTGGGCCCTACCCCTGGTCAAACCCCAGTTAGCCTGGGTTTAACTGGGATTAGTCCATGTGTCACTGACATGTGGACCCCACACATCAGGTTTGACATGGACTAGCCTCATAGACCTGCTGGCGCAATGCTGATGTCATGCTAACGCAGTAAGTAGTTTCTGTATTTAAAATAATCCAGGAAATATCAGGAAATATCCTAAACTTCTAAATTTCATATAAATTCAACCGTAACTCCAAATGAAATAAGTTATCTATGAAAAATGATCAGAAAAATCCAATCTATCCATATGCACTGGTTTCATGCATGTTAAAGCAACTTAAACCTGCCATTTATATCAAAACAAGATAATGCACTTTATAAATTCATAGTTTGAGTTTGAACTTGAACCTTGGGTTCAAAATAACTCAAACCCATTTGGATGTAGTTGCATTAGGCCAACACATTCATATTTCCATGTCATGATCATGCATCATATTGTGCATTGCATTGATTGTGTTTCCTTCTGTGTTGCCGGTATTTGTCCCCTCTCAGTAGACGTGTTCCGACGATGAGTTCGACGACACCGATGAAGAGCTATATCATCTTCAGAAGTGCCAGGCAAGCAAAAAACCCTTGTTCATTCCGATACAGTCCCACTCTCTTGCTCTTGCTCTCTTTTACTGCATTAGGACAACAACGACTCATATGTTACTTGTTGCGGTAGTTGAACCCCCTTCTCTCTGCATGACCTGTCATTGCCACAGTAAATAGATGAAACCCACTAGCATGAGTAGGAGTTGTTTGAGTCTTGATGTGCCTAATCATTCATGCTTGTTTGTCATGCCTGCTACTGCCTAGAGTTGAGTCAGGTCTGATTCATCGGGGATGAATCAGAATGGTGACGAACATGTCCTGCTATGTGTGAGCTAAGTGTGTGAACTTGATTTGGTAAAGGTAGCGGTGAGAGGCCATGTAAGAGTACATGTAGGGTTGTCTCATTGAAGCCGTCCTCAAGAACTGAGTTCTGTGTTTGTGATCCATGAACAGCTACTACCACACGTTGGGCCCTGAAATATGACCCCGCTCGACTTATTAACCGCCTTGTCCTCTGTCCAGGAGTTGCTAGTAGTTTCTAGTTTTTGTAGTTTGCTGGAGGCCGTGCATAGCGCTGACCCAAGGGGTGGGCTGTGATGCGGTAGGCATGTGGCTGGGTATGCTGGGCGCCCCTTTGGTATCGCGGAACCCTGTACATCGTTCGGGGCCGTATGTGGAAACCTCAGCCGGACTCCCTGCAGATGGAACCTGAATAGGCGATAGACCTGGACTAGAGACTTGTGTGGTTAGTCAGGTCATGGTCTATACCCACATCGTCTTTTGCTTGAAGTCTGCCAAGCACATGTCGTGTGCAGACGCTAAGTGGTGGAAACATGTGTGAAGAAGTACACCCCTACAGGGTTATAAATAATCTATTCGAATAGCCGCGTCCACGGTAAAGGACCTCTGGGTTGCCTATACATTTCATAGACAAGTGAAAGTGGATACACTAAAATGCGCAAGATAAGCGTGAGTGCTATGGATGGCGTTCTCGTAGGGAGACGGGAGTGGATCCATAGTGGTGTATTGAAATGGTGAATATGTGGACTCGTGTGCGCCACCTCAAAAGAGTGGCTTGCAGTTGTAGTTCAGGTTAGCCACTGAGTCAAAGCTGGCTTGCTGCAGTTAAACACCACCATCCCTTTATTGATAATGATGCATATGTAGTTAGTTCTGATGTAAGTCTTGCTGGGTACATTTGCACTCACATTTTCTTAATTTATGTTTTTGCAGAGAGACTTCAGTCTCGCTAGTAGTTCGGCGTGGACTTCGACGTTTAGCTTGTTACCCCAGCTACGATCTTGTGCCCTCGACATGATCTAGTAGATAGTCAGGCTTCTCAGCCTTTCTCATTTGTAGATGTATGTACTCAGACATGTTAAGCTTCCGCATGTGCTTTGACTTGTATGCTCCGAATGTTGGGTCATGAGACCCATGTTTGTAATATCTCGCTCCTCGGAGCCTATTGAATAAATACTTTGAGTCATGGAGTTATGTTGTGATGCGATGTTGTATTTTCACATATCGAGCATATTGTGTGTATGATTTGAAATGCTTGGTATGTGTGGGATCTTACAACCTAGTTGTTTATCCTTGGTGGCCTCTCTTACCGGAAAATGTCTCCTAGTGCTTCCACTGAGTCATGGTAGCTTGCTACTGCTCCGGAACACTTAGGCTGGCCGGCATGTGTCTTTCTTCGTTCCTGTGTCTGCCACTTCTGGGAAATGTCACACGCTGTTCCTTTAAGTCCATGTAGCTTGCTACAACTTGGGTTCATACGTTGTTGATCGACACGTTCGTTGTTGGGTAATGTATGCCTGTCCCTGTATGTTAGCGCCATTTTGAGTTCACGACTAGTCATGTCAGCCCGGGTTCTTTGTCATATGGATGCTAGCGGCACTATCATATACGTGAGCCAAAAGGCGCAAATGGTCCCGGGCCAGGTAAGGTGGCACCTGTGGGAATACCGTGCGTGAGGCCGCAAAATGATATGATGTGTAACATGCTCAATCGGTGTAACTTAGGATCGGGGTCTTGACAGCTTCTCTCTGTATATGTTAATGGCGATCTTCTGTACTTAACGATTTCCTTTATTTGCTTACTAGCTAGCTTGCGTGTCGAGTCCTCTCTATACGTATAGTACGTAGCGTCGACCAAGCACGGAGATAAGAGAGGACACTTCTCTCTATTAGCTAGCTAACACAATATATGAAACCCCTAAATTAACCCTACAAAAACCCTAAAACCCCCAAGCCCCCCCCCTTTAAAAAAACCAAATACCCCAGCCCCTGAACTGCTAACGCGTGGATGCGTTTTGGTCCAGGTTGGTGCTATCAACTGGGACAAAAGGCCCTCCTGCCTGAGCAACCCACAGCGGCCACTTGGTGCCCCATCTGTCCCGGTTCGTAGGCGAACCAGGACTAAAGGTATTATGCTTTAGTACCGACCCTTTAGTCCCGGTTCAGGAACCGGGACAAATGAGCCTTTTTCTACTAGTGACAGTGGATGCATCAGGTAGTGGCCCGCCGTAGAGTTCTTGCGTTTGTGCACATACAAAACGTATGGTCATCACCCGAGCTGCAGATCGGGCACAGTGAATTGACTTCCAGCCTTCGTTTCTTTTTATTACACCAGAGACAAGAGAGAGCATGGAGGAAGCTAGAAACTAAGATCAGATCAGGGAAGGATATGGAACAGAAGACAGAATCAGGAGAAAGAGAAAGCAGCATGACGCCTGTCGCGGGGCAAATCGCCCAAAGTTTTTGTTGAAGTTACTGTAGCAGGGGAAAGTTTTGGTACTATCAGTTCACTGCTTTTTTTAGGGCCAATTCCAGTTCTGCCCCTAACTCGAACCCACTACTCAGTTTTGCCCCTAATTTTTAGGTATGCTCAGTTTTGCCCCTCCGCCGTTAGTATCACTGATAGAAATGCCCTTTTGCGCCGTTACCGTCTGGTCAAAGGACTTTGACCACCCGAAAAAAAATAGCAAAAAAATCAAAAAAATCTGAATTTTTGTGGAATCGAAGATAGTCATGTCCGCAAGGCGCGTGCAAATTTGTGTGCCGTTCGGACACCCTGGGAGCTCGTGGCAAAGGAAATCATAAATTTTCTATGCATGTGAACAGTAAATTCGAAATAATAGAAAAAAAATCAAAAAAATACGAAATTTTGGGGAATTGAAGATACTTAGGTGCACAAGATGTGTGCACATTTTTGTTGTGTTTGGACATCGTAGGAGCCCGTAGGAGCTCGTAGGAGCTAAACTTTATTTTTTTTCTCCGCGAGCTCCTACGATGTCCAAACACAACAAAAATATGCACACATCTTGTGCACCTAAGTATCTTCAGTTCTCCAAAATTTCATATTTTTTTGATTTTTTTTCTATTTTTTCGAATTTACTGTTCACATGCGTACAAAATTTATGATTTCCTTTGCCACGAGCTCCCAGGGTGTCTGAACGGCACACAAATTTGCACGCGCCTTGCGGACATGACTATCTTCGATCCCACCAAATTTCAGATTTTTTTGATTTTTTTTGCTATTTTTTTCTAGGTGGTCAAAGTCCTTTGACCAGACGGTAACGGCGCAAAAGAGCATTTCTATAAGTGACACTAACGGCGGAGGGGCAAAACTGAGCATACCTAAAAATTAAGTGCAAAACTGAGTAGTGGGTTCGAGTTAAGGGCATAGATGTAAATGTCCCTTTTTTTTTATTGAGCGAAGCTATCAGTCCACTGCTGCTACTATTGTCTTGGACAGAACCTTGAGGCCTGGCAAAAAGAAAAAGAAAAAAAGTGGAATGACAAAAGGCCGCAGGCTCCACTTGCTGACTGTCTCACTTTTTTTTGAGACAAACTGACTGTCTCACTTTAGTTGGCGATACTGGGTCTACCCCTGCTGGTTCTGCCGAATCATGGGCCGACGAATCAGCCCATGCTCAATCGCATAGCCCTTTTTTCTTGTTGACGGATGATTAAATTTAGCTGGAAAAAACAGTGACACCACCTTAAAAAAGGAGGGAAAACAGCTATAAAAATCAATTTGGAGATGCGAGGAATCGAACCCCGCTCTACTAATTGAGCTAGATCCCCTTTCACAGTCACTTCATTAATTGAAGCATATAATATTAATTAACTGACTGCAATCAAGAAAAATATTGGTCGTATATATATCCCAAAAAAAGCGTGAGTTTGTTTTGCATGCAGGCGTGAAAGCTAGTATATATGCACCACGCCGTTGAGCAGGCTGTACTTAAACATAGTTTCTTCCTGTAACAAACAAAACAGTCAGCCAGACATGAGGACAAATGGCTAGTTCACCCAGCGCAGGGCACAAACTAAGTCAATTTGTGTGCTCGCTACTATCGATCACACAAGATCTTTTTTTTTTGAGAGACTCGAGTATGGGAAAACTCAAGTGGTATGAGTACATTCATTCTGCATCACATGCATCAGTCTATCCGGGACTCTTGCGATGAGCCGAAGCTTGCCGTGCTGTCTTGCTTCCACAGTCAGCTCATGAGCAAGGGTGTTGCACTTTCTGCTCACATGACAGATACTGAATGAAGAGAAGGACGCCAAGATATCCAGCGTGTCTCGGAGTACTCCATGCCATGGTGATAGGCTCTGGGTGTCTCTGTTTAGGTCCTTCACTATCGCCATGCAGTCCATCTCTAGCAGGCCCTCTGTATAACTCTGCGAGAGCTCTCAGTCCTACCAAAGCGGCCCTAGCCTCAGCTTCCTCCACACTCCCTGTGGTACCAATCGGCTCGCAAACTGACACAACCAGCGTTTTGATTTTCGGCCGAAAAAACTAAATTTCGGCCGAATTTCGGCCATCTCGCCTGGGCCCGGTATATGGGCCTTTCGTCCGAATTATTTGGCCCAGTTTGAATTTATTTGCCCGGCCCAGCTTCTAGGGCTTTCATGTTACGCTTCTGCTCATATAAAAGCACGAACGCAAATGTCCCAACCCTAGAATCGCTGTTTTTCCTCTCGCTCCTCCTGTGGGCGGCGCCGCCGCTGCGCACAGAACACATCCTCACCAGCGTAGCTTCTCCGGCGTCCGGCCAACGCGCTCACTAGCCTCCCGCCTTCCTCCACATCTCCTCGCCTCCACCCCATCCAGTTCGTGCCATTCGCTGCTCCAAGACAAGGGCATGGCGCTCGGCGGCTGCGGCAACGAAGCTGATGGTGCACGAGCCAACCATGAAGGCAGTAGCACGGGGCAGCGACAGCAGCATGGAGGGCGTCCTCTTGTTTGGGAAGGTACAAGCTTTCTTGATGCGTATACATCTCAATCAAGTACGTAGATGCAGTTTCAGTTTCAGTACGTAGATGCAGTTTCAGTACTTGTGCTTCTTTAGATGAATGAGAGGCTGCAATATCATACAGGGGTAAGAAAAACTCAGTCTTGATGATTTGAACAGAGTAGTGGCATCATTAATCTGAAATACACATGCATCTTGTAGTCACCAAGGATTCTGACAATGTTTTGACTTGGTATATAATCTGAAACGTACATGCATTTGGTAGTCAGAAAGGTTGCCCACGATCTGGTAATAGAAAAGTGGTTACAACCAGTGGCTTGTGCACAAAATTAAAGCTTTTATTATCACATCCAACCACTGGCTTGTATATTTGCAGAAGCATCCCATGTTTGAATCGATCATTTATTTAGATCTACAACGCGTCCAATATAAACTTCAGTTGTGTTTGTGTATTTAACTAAGTAGTTGTTGACCACTGATTAATTTCAATGTCCAGCGGTACTAGAGCATCAGCTTGTATATAAATTATTTATTCCTTAGTATCTAAACTAGATAATCTGTCTGTACTGTTTTTGTTCCTCATTCATATCAGGACACCCTAGTAAGAAAGGTTTGCTTTCTTAGCTGTCTACTCTTTATAACTGACCGTCGTTCTTTTGTCATGTGATTTTCAGGTAATGGAACTGCAAATAGGAGTGGCAGCGGCGACCAGGATGCAAATGGAAGTGGTTCCCAAAGACCTTGGAAAGGTATTACTATGCTTTGCTTGGTCACACGATGCTATTGGAACCATGATCTTTATTTGCTAGGTTCAATTAAACTGATTTTTGTAACCTTGCAATGCAGGACTTAAAGACAATAACTTTGCAATGCTGTAATTGATACTTATCTTCTTGTATTGTTGCTATAATTGCTACTTATCACATACCAGTGATGTTCTAGTTGCTACCAATCACTTATTAGTGTTGTTCTAATTGCTACTTAACACAGTATTTTAGTTGCTACTTGGAACTGCTAGTTACTTAGATGTATGCACTCTGTATCATGACCCTTCCTCTGTTTTCTCCAAACCAGAAATGGCACGTGAGCAAAGGATATCAAGAAGCTTTTGGATGTTGGGAAGCTTGGAGCTGATGCTTCAAATAAGCTGATGGTTGTCTTTTGGCTGTACTGGACTATTTAAACTTTGAACTATGCTGTGATGGTTGAACTGATGCTGGACGGTTAAGGGTTTATGTCAGAGGCAACTTTATAACTAATGTGTGCCTGTTATGTTGGACTGTTAAGGGTTATGTTGGAGGCAATTTTATAACTAATGTGTGTCTGCTATGTTGGATTGTTAACTGTTATGTTGGAGGCAACATTATAGCTAACGTGTGCCTGTTATGTTGGGCAGATTCAATTTTCTTAATCCCTAGAGCTTATTTGCTAAAGTTTATAAGATCTCTCCTGATGGTTGTTGTGCTGATATGTTTTGCTCTATTTTATTTAAAGTTTTGTTCAAATTTCGGCCGAATTTCGGCCAAATTTCGGTTAAATTTTGGCCAAATTTTCAAATTTTGATTTTGCAATTTCGTCCGAGATTTTGCCGAATTTTTTGAAATTCCCGAAATTCAGCCATTTCGGCCAAGGACGAAAAAAAACACAAACCGAAAATCATTTCACTGGACACAACTACATGTCCTCAGTAGTCCCTTGCAACTGCTCCCGCCCAGCAATGTCCACTTTCCGGCCGGAGCGCGGCGTCGGAGTTAATTTTTATTAACCCTTGCGGCGGATCAACCCATCTCGACGCTGCCTGTTCTGTCCGACTCGTCTCAGAGCTGGATACTGCCCACACGGCTTTATCCGTCTGCAAGGCTGCAGGCGATGCATTGGCAAGCTGAAAGTCTTCCTCATACTTCAGGAGAAAGAGAGAAGATTGTCTGATACTCTCGTCTCCTTTTCCACGGATGCAATTGTCGCGCAGGTGCCATCCTCTCCATAGTAGCATCAGCACTCGCGCTCGCATGTCCTCTGAACTTTTATCCAAGAGTAACTGCAGCCAGTCAGGGCCTGTATATTTGAAGGCACATTCAGGTGGCAGTGTCCACTCCTTCCTCATTTCATGTCTTAGAGCAACACTCTTGGTGCAAGCAACCACCGCATGGAATTCATCCTCATCTTCACACCCGCAAATGTCACAAGTAGCATCCACCTCCAGAGTCCTCTTCCACTTGTTCTTTTTCGTAGCCAGTGTATTTGTTGCAACGCGCCATCCAAAGATTCTAATTTTTGGAGGGACCTTCGCCTTCCAAATCATATCCCAAATCACTAGCGCAGAACCGGGCAATAGCACCGGTTCGTAAGGCCCTTTAGTGCCGGTTTCATAACCGGCACTAAAATGTGGGCACTAAAGCCCCCCCCCCCTTTTAGTACCGGTTCAGCACGAACCGGTGCTAAAGAGAAACCACGTGGCACGAGCCAGCTCCAGGGGCCTGGAGCCATTTAGTACCGGTTGGTAAGACCAACCGGTACTATAAGGTTTGGGTTTTTTTTGGTTTTATGATTTCTTTTTCATTTAATTTTGTGTTTCCATTTTAATTCTTTTTCGTTTGCTGGTATTTTACGATACTACACATTGTACACGTTATGCATATATATATATATATATATATATATATATAGAATTTCTAGTAGAACCAATCATGCATATATATATATCATCAATGTCTCACAAACCATCATATTAATTAATTCACACATACACACATGTATAGCTATATACAATTTCTCCTACATATGCATGTTGCCTTCGGAGCCAGTGGCATTAGCCTAATTGGTGCCTTCGGAGCACGATGACAATTGAAAGTGGTTTTCATGAGGGCGGTAGCAGGTAATAGTATTCTCCCTTCGGATTTATGACCTGGTCGAGCAAAAATCCCGCTATTTCCTCTTGAAGTGCTTCTACGCGCTCCGTTTCTAGGAGCTTCTCCCGCACCTCTCTGGACTGTTAAGAAGGAGATCAATATGCGTGTGTATTAGTTGTGTGACTAGATATCGATAATGGTGTAAAAATTGTGAATAGTGTTTTGACAAGCGTACCCATTCCTATCTTTGAGATCTGCTCCTTTCGGACGCCATCATGCGAATGTTCTGGCAAACGCAGAATGCACACAGATTAGTCCCCTACGCCTGCTTCAGGGCCTTTACGAGAATGGAATTTGATCAGATAATAATTAATCAAGCATGATAATTAAAGAGATGGCAGCTAGCTAGCTAGCTAGTACTACTTAATTACTTACCTTGGGTCTTCCCCATTTAAGCTTTTCTTTCCATTCGCCTTCCGTGACGCTGATGAACCTTGCCCAAGCCCTGCCCGCCGACAAAGAAAATGAATAAAGGGGTTATTAAATAGTTCATATCATGAAATGACGAACTAAATAGGCCGAGATATATAGTTAATTATGATTGAAATTACCTGTTGACTATCCCAAACAAGATGTTATAGTCAGTTTTTTCTTTGAGTAGCGAGTCCAGTATTTCAACTGTTCCGGCGTCAACTTTAATGATACACAAGACCCAGTGATATCTGCATGCACACACGTTTGCATGTCTTAATTAAGCGGGCATATGTAAGCAAAAACATGTAGCTAGTTAGTAGGCAAAAACTGAGAATTTGTAGTACAAGACTGTGTGACTCACTGGAAGTTGTAAGGAAGTAGTATATCTTCATTGTATTTGAGTCGCTTCAAGAACTCTAGCATGCTGTCCTCTACGGCCTTTTGATGACGTGCATCTATTTTCCATGTGTATTCATTAACAGTGTTTGGGTCAATGAACCCAATGCCATAGCGTCCACCTTTTCTTATTTCATACATCTTCATCTTGCATATAATACCATAGAAAAGAATATAGTGAGGATAATTACAGGTAATGATTGATCAAAAGGATCACTACAACTAGCTTGAGACTTAAATTACAGAAAGAAATCACTTACAGACAATAGCAACTGACGATAGATTTGTCGAGTGCGTCTTGATTGTATAACTGAAACAGTTCAGAATACTCAACGGACACAGCTTTCTCATGGTAGTAATGCTCCTCCTTGACATTCACCATGAGGGACAATCGATCGGAAATCTTGGTATTGTTCATGTACCATTGATGCAATTCATACATTCTCGTTGGGAGGTTCTTGACCTTGTCTGGCTCGACCAAAGGTTGGCCCCGGACATATTTCCGTTTTATTTCATCCACTCTAAGCACAGGCATGGGCTCGATCTCGAGGAGTTGTCCAACAGTGATTTTGAGAACTTCAGCCTGCATTATATGCTCCTCCATTATTACCACATTGCCCACCTCAGGAACGTAAACTGTTTGCCCACAATAATATTGGGCGCGCGTACTCTCACGTGTTGTTGGCACAACAAGCGAGGGGATTGATTGCGCCGCCTGTTCTCCCAGCTGGGGAATGGTTTTCCCGCATTTTTTGACAGCTGCTTCTTGTTTGCTCGATCCCGAGCTCGCCTCCTTATGTAGACGTGCTCTATTTAACTTCCTGATGTGGCGCTCATAGTCTGTGTCAACAGGCTTGGGAGCTGGTGGTTGAGCCATACGAATGAAGTGGTCAATTGTTTTCTCAGGCACTTTCTCCCTTGGCGGCGGTGGCGGTTTCGGTGCAAAATGGGCTTCCACCTCGGACTTCGATATGGTTGCGATTTCCTCCTCGGACCTGTCATAAGCCCTCTGCGGAAGAGGCGTGAGGCTTGGACCATATTTATATCGCTTGCCTCCGCCTGTACTTCCTGTACTACCTCGACTCGTACCGCTACGCACCATAGCTGCGGGGTGTCTCTTCTGTGATTGCTGAGGCGGCGAAGACGGCTGACGGGGCTGAGTTGGACGAGGAGGAGTGGCCGCCTGAAGCTGTGCCGGACTTGGAGGAGGAGTGGCCTGAGGTTGTGCCGGACTTGGAGGAGGAGTGGACGTCTGACGCTGTGGCGGACTTGGAGGAGGAGGAGTGGTCTGACACTTTGCTGGACTTGGAGGAGGAGTGGCCTGACACTTTGCCGGACTTGGTGGACTTGCAGGAGCGGGAGACTGCTGACTCGGTGGCGGACTTCGACGAGGAGTCGGCTGACACGGTGTCGGTGGCCTTCGAAAGATGATGCAATCCTTTTTACATAGGATGATACGATGTTTGGTGTCTCCGAGAAAGCGCTCGTCATCACCTCCAGGATAGTCAAGCTCTAGCTCCGAATATGGGTCCACCACCTCATCAACCAAGACACGAGTATAGCCCGCTGGAATCAGGTTGCAATGGAAGGTTGCCTCGGGGGGATTTGTAAAAGCAACGGCGTCCGCCACCTTCATGGATATGTTCTTCATTTTGACGTGTAGCTCGCAGCTAGTGTTCTCCGTGATGTCATCCATGGGGTATCTACCCAGTATTGCGTCGTCCGGAGCGGAACCCACGCTGCTTCTCGGCATGGATGGGGCGGTGCTATCCAATGCTGGATCATTCACTAGCTGCTGCAGCTGCTGAGACCCCCTTTGCTGGGTAAGTGAGTCGATCTGCTCTTGCTGCCGCTGGAATTTGACTACCAATTCCGCTTGACTTGCTTCTAGGCCTTGAAGGCGTTCATAGTCCCGCTTCCTCTGCTCCTCCTCCATCTTCCTCTTCTTCTCCTCCGCAATCTTCTTTCTCGCACGGGTTCTGTAGTCGGTGTTCCAGTCTGAAAACCCCTCATACCACGGAATAGCGCCCTTGCCTCGTGTTCTTCCTGGGTGTCCAGGATTTCCCAGGGCACGCGTAAGCTCGTCGTTCTCTCTGTTGGGCTGGAACACCCCCGATCGTGCCTCTTCTATTGCAACAAGTATCGCATCGTCGGCTCCCTTCAGACTTGCCCTCGTCGAAACATTGCCTGTCTTCGGGTCCAACTCCCCCCATGCGCATAGAACCAAGTCCTGACCCTGGGGGGCCAGCTCTTAGTAACCGGAGTGGCACCTGCATCCTCCATCTCTTTCTCAGACTTATCCCACTTAGGCATTGCCACCGCATAGCCACCTGGCCCCAGCTTATGGAACTTATCCTTTTTTCGGCATTCTTCTTGTTTATTCTCGACCATTCCTTAGCTAATTCCGAATCCTTGAATTTCACGAAATCGTCCCAATGAGCACGTTGGTTCTCTAGTGTTCCCTCGAATACTGGAGTCTTCCTTCCTCCCTTGACGTACTTGTCCCATTCACGATTCTTGTGGTTCTTGAATGCAACCGCCATCTTCCTAAGAGCAGCGTCCTTGACTTTCTGCACATCTGCTTCTGTGAAATGATCTGGTAGGGTGAAATGTTCCATGAGAGTATCCCAAAGGAGATCTTTTTGATTCTTGTCGACAAAAGTAACATCTGGACGTGGAGCAGCGTCCTCTTTGCCTTTTTGTATTTTGTCTTTTGCTGGCTCTCTCCATTCTTGAAGGGAGATCGGGAGTTGGTCCTTCACAAGAACTCCGCACTGACGAACGAACTTGTCCGCAATCTTCTTAGGCGCTAATGGTTCGCCATTAGGTCTGACTGCCTCGATATTGTACTTTACGCCCTCCTTCAACTTTTTGTTCGGGCCTCGTTTCGTCCTTTTGCCTGAAGATTTGCTCGATCCGGATGGCTGAAAGAACAAAGATCGATTCGTTAATATATCTTCAAGTCATTTAAAACATGTGATGATCACCAGATACCTGTTTATATAAATATATATACCTCGCCGGTCTTTGTTGTTTCAGGATCAACATGTTCTTCGTCATCGTCATAATCGTAGTTCATGACTTCATCAATTCGGTCGTCGCGATCGAATATCATATCACCCTCTCCGGTGTTGTTTAGAAATTCGGAGCCGTCATAATCTTCTTCATTCTGATCATCATCTGGCCCGCGTATCATATCGAACATGGTCTGTTCTCCCTCTCTGTCGGTATTGTCTGCCATAGCTTTTATTTAACTAATTCAAAAGAAATATAAAACAATTTAGTATTCAAATTACATCGTCTCGAATAATAGATATAATCTCGAATACTTCAACTAGAATAATAGATATAATCTCGAATACATCGTCTCGAATAATATATAATATTGAATAGTACATCACTGGCTAGCTAATTAAAGATCGAATACTACAGAAGAATCTAGGACACTCGCGGTTCCTGCGGCGCGGGCGGTGGACACCCAAAGAGAAGGAACCCTCACAGGATCATAGCTGAAGTGAGATCCCCGAAGATACTGCCAGGTATTGGAGAACCTGCCGCCCTCTAACGCAACCATGTAGCGATGGATGTGCTCGTCCTCCTCCCTGACATGGCGACGTACCACCTCCGGCGGGGCCAGGTCCCTCCGCAACGAAACTGGCCCACGCGAACGCCACCAAACGAGATCAGGGTCGACGACGGGACCCGGGGCCGGGTTCCTCATCAAGCGGCGCGCCCCTCCAGGCAGCACCTCCCAGTGCCAGCCCGGCGAAGCCCAGTCCCGGACATGGGTCGGCTGGACATCGTCGCGGACGGGTCGACGGCGAGGATGCGAGCCGGGCATTGTCAAGAACAAATACTAGCTATATGCCCGCAAAAAGTAACATTTTTTTAATGATTGGATTTTGATAACTAAAATTTCTAACATTTCTATATAACACTAATTATGCTAATCTAAATAGTCTAAATAACACTAAAATTTCTAACATTTCTAACATTTCTATATAACACTAATTTCTAACATTTCTATATAACACTAATTTCTAACTGATTAAACACTAATTATATCCATCTAACATGCAATCATACATATATAATAGTGAAAAAATAATAATCTAAATAATCTAAACTAATTAAACATACAAAATACGTGTGTGTGTGTACTAATTAAACACTAATTATCTAAACTAATTAAACATACAAAATAATAATCTAAATAATCTAAACTAATTAAAGACTAATTATCTAAACTAATTAAACATGCTTATGTGTGTGTGTGTACGGGCTCGGGGAGGGCTCACAGCGGGCGACGGCGACGGCGAGGCGACGGCGAGGCGAGGCGACGGTGAGGCGACGGCGAGGCGACGGCCGGGGGGGCGACGGCGGGGACGGCGCGACGGGGACGGGGACGACGCGACAGGGACGAGCCCGGGGTGGCGACGGAGACGAGGGCGGCGACGGGGACGGGGGCGGCGACGGGGACGGGGGCGGCGACGGAGACGATTGAGGGCGGCGGCGACGGCGATGGAGACGGAAACAGAGGAACGAACAGAGAGGGAAACTGAAATTTTCGTAGCCGTTGTATATATAGAAGGCACCTTTAATACCGGTTGGAGCCACCAACCGGTATTAAAGGCCTGTTTTGGCCAGGCCAAGCGGCAGGAAGCGACCCCCATTAGTACCGGGTGGTGGCACAAACCGGTACTAAAGGCCCCCCCTTTAGTACCGGTTTGTGCCACGACCCGGTACTAAAGGGGGTGCGCTGGCGCAGGTGCGGTGCGGCAAGTTTAGTCCCACCTCGCTAGCCGAGGGGCGACCGCACTGGTTTATAAACCCCCGTGTGGTCGCTCTCTCGAGCTCCTCTCCAAAGCAGGCTTACTGGGCCTACGTGTTCTTTGCAGCCCTGTGGGCCCACTTGGCCTTTGCGGGCCTGCATCCTAGCCCAACGACAGGTTGGGTTTCTAGTCGTATGCAGGCCGCTCTGGCCTAGTAGGCGGGCTTTTTTTATTTCATTTTTTGCTTTATTTATTTTTGTGTTGTTTTTTGTGTATTTAGAGTTTCTTTGTGAACATTTTTGTTTTAGGTACAAAAAATTACAAACTTTCTGTTAGGGCTTTTTTTTTATTTTTTTGCTTTATTTATTTTTGTGTTGTTTTTTTGTGTATTTAGAGTTTCTTTGTGAACATTTTTGTTTTAGGTACAAAAAATTACAAACTTTCTATTAGTGCCCGTAGTTTTCAAATTTGAATAGTTTAAATTTTGAATTATTTGAAATTAGTGTGAATCACTAGTTTGTGAATAACTTAACTTTAAAAATCAGTAAAGGCATGAAAGAATTTGTTTGCACATAAAATTTCTTCGCGTTTCAAATGCCAAAACACATAACTACCCTAACTATTACAGAGATTCCCCTCTCAGTGCGAAACACAGAAGAAAGTGATGATAGCTAGTGAAGCCGATCACATCCCAGATCTTTGGGTGTGAAACTTTTTCTTCGTGTGTGTCCCTTTGCGCCGTAACCATGGAAAATCTTCATCATTTAACGGGATGCTCGGGTCAATATTCACTGTGAATGGAGCAATTTCATCAAACTTTTCATAATCTTCTGACTTGTCTGTCTTGTCATCCACTCCCACGATGTTTCTCTTCCCAGAAAGAACTATGTGCCGCTTTGGCTCATCGTACGATGCATTCGCTTCCTTATCTTTTCTTTTTCTTGGCTTGGTAGACATGTCCTTCACATAGAAAACCTGTGCCACATCATTGGCTAGGACGAATGGTTCGTCTGCATATGCAAAATTGTTGAGATCCACTGTTGTCATTCCGTACTGCGGGTCTTCCGTTACCCCGCCTCGTGTCATATTGACCCATTTGCACCGAAACAAAGGGACCTTTAAACCACGTCGATAGTCAAGTTCCCGTATGTCCTGTATATAACCATAATATGTTTCCTTTCCCGTCTTGGTTTCTGCATCGAAGCGGACACCACTGTTTTGGTTGGTGCTCTTCTTATCTTGGGCAATCGTGAAAATGTATTATCATTTATCTCGTACCCTTTGAAAGTCATTATATTCGAAGATGGTAACTGGGACAGCAAGTACAGGTCATCTTCAATAGAGGTGTCATGCATGGTACGTGTCCGCAACCAGCTGGCGAAACTCCTGGTTTGTTCACGTGTAATCCAGTCATCAGACCGCTCCGGGTGTTTGGAGCGTAGCAAATTCTTGTGTTCATCCATATACAGATCCACCAAGGCGGAATTCTGTAGAATTGTGTAGTGTGCTTCAGTGAGAGAATGTCCGTCCATACATATTATTTGTTCCCCTCCTAGCGTGCCTTTTCCATCCAGTCTGCCCTTATGCCGCGATTCAGGAACACCAATCGGCTTAAGGTCAGGAATAAAGTCAATACAAAACTCAATGACCTCCTCATTTTGATGGCCCTTGGAGATGCTTCCTTCTGGCCTAGCACGGTTATGAACATATTTCTTTAAGACTCCCATGAACCTCTCAAAGGGGAACATATTGTGTAGAAATACAGGACCCAAAATGTTAATCTCTTCGCACAGGTGAACTAGGACGTGTGTCATGATGTTGAAGAAGGATGGTGGGAACACCAACTCGAAACTGACAAGACATTGCACCAAATCATTCTGTAACCTTGGTATGATTTCTGGATCGATTACCTTCTGAGAGATTGCATTGAAAAATGCACATAGCTTCACAATGGCTAATCGAACGTTTTCCGGTAGAAGCCCCCTCAATGCAACCGGAAGCAATTGCGTCATAATCACGTGGCAGTCATGAGACTTTAGGTTCTGGAACTTTTTCTCTGCCATGTTTATTATTCCCTTTATATTCGACGAGAAGCCAGACGGTACCTTAATACTGAGCAGGCATTCAAAAAAGATTTCCTTCTCTTCTTTGGTAAGAGCGTAGCTTGCATGACCCTGATGTATGCCGTCTTCTCCGTGCATACGTTGCTGGTCCTCCTGTGCCTCAGGTGTACCTTTTGTCTTCCCATACACGCCCAAGAAGCCAAGCAGGGTCACGCAAAGATTCTTCGTCACGTGCATCACGTCGATTGCGGAGCGGACCTCTAGGTCTTTCCAATATGGCAGGTCCCAAAATATAGATTTCTTCTTCCACATGGGTGCGCGTCCGTCAGTGTCCTTTGGAACAGATTGTCCGCCAGGACCCTTTCCAAATATCACCTTCAAATCCTTGACCATATCATGTACATCAGCACCAGTAAAGTGGCGAGGCTTCGTACGGTGATCCGCCTCACCTTTGAAATTCTTGCCTTTCTTTCTTATGGGATGCCTGCTCGGAAGAAATCGACGATGTCCCAGGTACACATTCTTCTTACAACTATTCAAATATATATTGTCGGTATCATCCAAACAGTGCATGCATCCATGGTATCCCTTGTTTGTCTGTCCTGAAAGGTTACTGAGAGCAGGCCAATCATTGATGGTCACGAACAACAATGCCTTTAGGTCAAATTCTTCCTGTTTGTGCTCATCCCATGCACGTACACCTGTTCCATTCCACAGTTGTAAGAGTTCTTCAACTAATGGCCTTAGGTACACATCAATGTCGTTGCCGGGTTGTTTAGGGCCTTGGATGAGCACTGACATCATAATGAACTTCCGCTTCATGCACAACCAAGGAGGAAGGTTATACAAACATAGAGTCACAGGCCAGGTGCTATGGTTGCTGCTCTGCTCCCCAAAAGGATTAATGCCATCTACGCTTAGACCAAACCATACGCTGCAAACTCCTTCCCGTACTTTCTTTCGATTTTTCTCCACTGCGACCCGTCAGCGGGTACTCTCAACTTTCCGTCTTTCTTACGGTCTTCTCTGTGCCATCGCATCGCCTTGGCATGCTCTTTGTTTTGGAACAAACGTTTCAACCGTGGTATTATAGGAGAATACCACATCACCTTGGCAGGAATCTTCTTCCTGGGGCGCTCGCCCTCGACATCACCATGCTCATCGCGGCTGATCTTATAGCGCAATGCACCACATACCGGGCAAGCGTTCAAATCCTCGTACTCACCGCGGTAGAGGATGCAATCATTAGGGCATGCATGTATCTTCTGCACCTCTAACCCTAGAGGGCAGACAACCTTCTTTGCTTCGTACGTACTCTCGGGCAATTCGTTGTCCTTTGGAAGCATATCCTTTATCATTACCAGCAACTTTCCAAATCCCTTGTCAGATACACCAGTCTCTGCCTTCCATTGCAGCAATTCCAGTGTGGTGCCCAGCTTTTTCTTGTCACCTACGCAATTCGGGTACAACAATTTTTTGTGATCCTCTAACATGCGCTGCAACTTCTTCTTCTCCAAATCACTTGCGCAGTTTCTCTTTGCATCGGCAATGGCCTGACCTAGATCATCAACGGGCTCATCTGATGCCTCTTCTTCAGCTTCTTCCCGCATTGCCGGCTCAGCTTCTTCCCGCATTACCGGCTCAGCTTCTTCCCCCATTGTTGTATCATCGTATTAAGGGAACCCATGGCCAGGATAGCTGTCGTCGTCCTCTTCTTCTTCATTTTCTTCCATCATAACCCCTCTTTCTCCGTGCTTGGTCCAAACATTATAGTGGGGCATGAAACCGGACTCAAACAGGTGGACGTGAATGGTTCTTGACGTAGAGTAATTGCGACCATTCTTACAGCCAACACGTGGACAAGGCATAAAACCATCCGCCCGCTTGTTTGCCTCAGCCGCAAGCAGAAAAGTATGCACGCCCTCAACGAACTGGGGAGAGCATCGGTCATCGTACATCCATTGCCGGCTCATCTTCATTACACAACACCGAATAGACCAAATTAATACAAGTTCATACATAAAGTTCATACAACACTTAAATGCAACAAACAAATAACTCTCTAGCTAAAGCATTTAAATGCAACAACAAATGCGATCAAGATCGCAACTAAGGTAACAATTGATCCAACAGCATAATGATACCAAGCCTCACTATCGATGGCATATTTTCTAATCTTTCTAATCTTCAAGCGCATTTTCTCCTTCTTCATCTTGTGATCATCGACGACATCGGCAACACGCAACTCCAATTCCATCTTCTCCCCCTCAATTCTTTTCAATTTTTCTTTCAAGTACTCGTTTTCTCTTTCAACTAAATTTAACCTCTCGACAATAGGGTCGGTTGGAATTTCCGGTTCACATACCTCCTAGATAAAAATATCTATGTCAACTTGATTGGCATAATTTGTCATAAACACGAAATGCAACAAATAGTTTTAAAAGAGAATGTACCACAGCCGAATCATAACAAGGACGAGGGCCGACGGGGACGGATATCAAAACATGGCACTATGTATAACAAATAACGTACGGGTAAGATAATTTTTATACGAGTAACTATATATCCAAATCACACAAACATCAATTTTTTATATAAAATTTCATGAACAAGAGGCTCACCACAAGGTGGTGCCGGCGATCGACGGTGGTTACGACCAAGATTTAGAAGGCACTAAGTAAACCACACCTACATATGCAAACTAAGTGTTATTTAACCTCAAATTGCATATAAATCAGATACTAGCACATATATATATTTCCTCCCAAATTACTAAACTCACAAATTAATAACTATACAAAGCATTGCAAGAGCTAATCTAGCAATGAGAGATGAAAGGACAAAGTTGCTAACCTTTGTGATCATTTGAATGGATGGGGGCCTTCAAATCTTGACAAATTTTGGGCAAAATGTGTGATGAGCTCGAGAGGAAGAGGGGAAGAACTGAGAGGAGAGGGGAAAGGTGAAGAACAGAGCGAGCTCGGGTGGACGAAGGGTTTATGTAGGACGACCTTTCGTCGTGCCAAGAACCGGTACTAAAGGTGCTGGAGGGGGCCCAGACTGACAACATCCTGCCACCACTCTCATTAGTACCGGTTCGTGGCACGAACCGGTGCTAAAGGTTAGCCACGAACCGGTACTAATGAGAGCGGCCCGGCTAGCCGTTGGAACCGGCACTAATGTATACATTTGTGCCGGCTCAAATACAAACCGGTACTAATGTGCTTCACGTTTGACCCTTTTTCTACTAGTGAATGCTCCTGGTATTTGGTTCGCTTGAGGAGCTCGACGGGGCAAACTGGGTCTGTCCTTGGATTGCAGCAGCCAGCTTATATGCACTCCTAACTCTGAAAATTCCGTTTCTTTCCAAGTGCCAAGCAATTTGGTCTTGCACACTAGCCTTTGGGATGGTGATTTTGCAGATTTCGTCCGCATCAAATGGATGGAAGATTTGCCTCATAAGGTCTACATTCCACTCCTTCCTGTCAGGTAGCATAAGTTGGTTTACCCAACAGAGTCTAGACCTCCTCATAAAAGCCGCAGTTCTCAGTCCTTCTTTACGTGGTATCCATTGGTCCCTTTGAATTTGGATGCTCTTTCCATCGCCTACTCGCCAAATAATCCCTTTTTTGAGGAGCTCCAATCCTGCCTCTATTCCCCTCCACACCGGTGATGCATCGGCGGTAAACACCGTATCAAGCAGGTTACCATGCGGGTAGTATTTCGATTTTAGTACTCTCGCACATAGGCTATTTGAATTCTGTATGAGCCTCCAGCTCTGTTTCGCAAGCAACGCGATGTTAAAAAGGTGCATATCCTTAAACCCTATACCGCCCGCTCTTTTGGGTTGGATCATGCGTTCCCATGACATCCAATGCACGTTCCGATGGCCCTCCTCATCCCCCCACCAGAAATCTCGTATCAGCTTCTCATACTTATCGCAAAATCCTTTTGACAGAAGGAATACCCCCATCGTGAAACATGGCAGGGCTTGAAAAATCGATTTGACGTGTATTTCCTTTGTTGCATAGGCCATGAACCTCCCTGACCAATCATTACATCTCTTAGCGAATCTATCTAAAATTGACTGGAAATTCTCGTCTTTCATCCTTCCTTCTGGTGTCGGTAGTCCCAGGTATTTACTCTCAAAGGAGGCGGACACCACCCCCAAAATTCTCTTTATCTCTTCCTTTGTCTCTTCTGGGCAATGCTCGCTGAACAGCAAGGAGCACTTACTCTCGCTTAGCAATTGACCCATGCCATTCTGGTAGGAGACAAGCACATCTTTCATAGCTCGTGCTTGTGCCACTGAGGTTTTGAAGAAAATTAGACTATCGTCAGCAAAGAGAAGATTTGAAATTCCCGGGCTGTTCCTTGCAATTTTTACGGGTGTCAACTCGTTATCTCTGATCTTCTTATTCATGAGGCTCACCAGACTATCGGCAACAAAGAGGAATAGATAAGGGCTAAGGGGGTCTCCCTGTCGAAGGCCTCTGGACGGTATGAACGGGTCCAGTAGCTCGCCATTGCATCTGACAGAGTATCTCACCGAGCGAACACATTCCATAACCCAGGCTGTCCACTTCTGGTTGAAGCCCAACTTTAGCAGAACCTCTTCCAGAAAACCCCAGTCGACCCTGTCATACGCTTTTGCCAAGTCCAGCTTATACGCACAATATGTGTCATGCTTATTTCTACTATGTTGGATCTTGTGGAAGCACTCGAAGGCAATAGTGGCTTTGTCTGTAATCATTCGTCCAGGGACGAAAGCACTCTGGGTTTCAGAAATAATTCCATCCAAGAACGGCCTCAAGCGATTAACTAGGCAGTTCGAAATCACCTTGTAGATTACGTTACAGAGGCTGATGGGTCTGTAATCTTTTAATGACGGAGGGTCTTTGCCTTTAGGGATTAACACGATTACAGTATCGTTTATTCCTTCCAGCATTACTCCACTCTCGAAAAAACTGAGAACACCTCTGACCACATCATCTTTCAGGGTACCCCAATTTCTCTGGTAGAATCTAGTCGGTAGTCCGTCCGGGCTAGGAGCTTTCAAAGGACCAATCTGAAACAAGGAGTCGCCAACTTCTTTCTCTGTAAAAGGCTTCGTTAGAGATGAATTCATCTCATCTGTAGATTTTCTTTCCGTGACATTCAGGATTGCCTGTGGTATAACCCCACGCTCCTTTTCATATAGGTTACGGAAAAAGCTTTTTGTGATCTCGTGTATCCGCTCTCTGTCCTCTTTCCACACTCCAGTACTATCCATTAATTTAGTAATATCATTTTTCTTCTTCCTCCACGTTGCTTTCCTCTGAAACCACTTGGTATTACGATCTCCTTCACGAAGGTAGGTTTCCAGTGACCTCTGTCTCCACATCAGTTCTTCCCGCAAAAGCAGTTCATCTAGTTCTGCAGCGCACCACTTAATTTTCTGTTGATTTACAGCCGTGTTAGCGGACTTCCACAAGGTGCTCAGTCTCCTTCTGTATTCAGCCGTTTTTTTAGCACGGATCCAAAATCCTTTTCATCCCACGATCTCAAAACCTGCTTCATATGCTTGATTTTTTTGCCCACATCCTGTAGATTGGTTGCCTCTCCTGTACCTCTCCATCCATCCTCAGACACTCTCTGTAGCGAATCCACCCGTTCCCACATTTGTTCGTAACCAAAGGGGCGAGCTGAACTTGAGTTCACTGGTCTCCACTCTTTCCTCTTTGCACATCTAAGCAGGATCGGCAAATGATCAGACCGGCTCGAGCAAATGTGTTCGAGCGTAGCATTTTTAAGGTACTCCGACCAGCTAGCAGAAGCCACCCCTCTATCCAATCTCGCTCGAACATTCTTCTGCCCATCTTGTTTGTTATTGTAGGTCCAAAATCGGTCCTTTATACCCAAGGTCAAACAAACTGCAATCTGAGAGTACTCTTCTGAAGTTTTCCATATATCCCTCCGATCTTTTTGTAGACGATCATTTTAATTGTCAACTGATCACACAAGATCAGGTTGGGTACAAAGCTCCCATAAAAAAGAGTCTGGTACAAAGCTCCGATAAAAAAAGATTGGGTACAAAGCAAACGATGACATCGCTTAAATTAACGCTAGAGCTTCTCCTATCTATCCAATTATCTATCCTTGAGCATCCAACTTCCAGCCCAGTTGACGATTCAATCAGCAGTCAATGCAGCGTCACGTAGTGTTCTTTCTTGCCGGCTAATTTTTGCAGGAAAAGGAAAAGCGATAAATAAAATGGAGATGCGAGGTATCGATCCTCGTGCCTCTATCGAACATAGATTAGCACTCTACCAATTGAGCTACATCCCCATTAATATGGATTGCACTAATTTGTGGTTTTAATATTTATTAATTAATTACTTGTGATTTATCCTTCTTATCCTTCTTACCCATGATCCTTTCAGGCTTGCTAAATCTGGTTTGTATGTGTTGGTACAATTGAGTTCCCCGAGAGTTTTGGAGATTGTTGGATCAAAACAGTGATGGACTAATGTGTTTGCTAGTACACACAGAGAGATTAGTGATTGTGCAGAAATCCTTCAGTACCCTCGGTAGAGTTACTAGCATGGCTAGAAGTCTTAGATCGAAGGTCACACAGTGGTTTTATCCAGGTTCGGGCCTCCGATGATGAGTAATGCCCTACATCCTTGTTGTTGTTGTCATTCATGGAGGGTATACCTCGTGCGAGGGACTACAAGGGATTGTGTGAAGTTCTACCGAGAGTTAAGTTCTAATGAGTGCCCTCTAGCTCCCCTTATATACACGATGGAGACTAGGGTTTTACTAGGAGAGATGTGATCTAGTGATGAAGATGATCCAGGGACGTATATACCTTCCGTTGGGCTGCTTCCTATCGTCGGGTACTTGTTGGACCTTCTAGACCCTTAGGAAGGCCTGGGCCAAAATTTATCTTAGGCCCCGATTTGATTTTTTGATTTTATTATCCGGCCGTAAACATATACACCTGTACTTTACCGGTCTCCAACAAAATCAGGGTATCTAGAAACCGGGGCAGGGTGGGCTCATGGTAGTGAAAAGGATGACGGAAACGAAGATGGCGTTGGCGCCTCGCCCCACACAGTCCATGTCGATGGTGCGTTGCATCCATCCCCTACTCCCCTTGGCTCCGGTGGCCCGAGCAGACGAGCACTGCTCCCCTAGGCCGATGATGCGGATAACGAGCAACAAACAATGGATCGAGTGTTCTATCGGATTTCGGTGTGTGACTGTGGTAATTTGGAAAGTAAGTGTTATTATTACAACCAAAAAAAGACTAACCAGCCACCTAATCGAGGGTCACCCAGTTTTTTTCGGGCGGGTTTTTTGTACTGATGTATTTTTTTGTTTTGCAAGAAAACTTCTAATTTATTCATCTTCAATTATGGTAGTATAATGAATTATAAAAATAATAAAAATTACATCCAAATTCGTAGACTACCTAGCAATGACTACAGACATTGAAGCGAGCTGAAGCCGTGCCGCTGTCAATGTCCCTCCCTCGCCGGAGCAGGGCAAAAAAAATTGTAGTAGACAGTCAGAAAGTCGTCGTGCAAATGCCCCATTGGATCAGCGCAACCGAACAACAACCGCCGTCGATGAAGAGTAGCATAGCTCAAAATGTCAATCTAAACACACTCGAACGTAGACAAATGACGACCAGATCCGAGCAAATCCGCCAAAGACATATCCGCCGGTGACACATCTCCACAAGCCCACCGACGATGCCAGATGCACCACTAAAACGGGGGCTAGGTGCGGAGAATCTTATTCCATTTTCAGGGAGCCGCCATCATCTCGCCTTCCTGAGCAGGACATAAAGCCTACAAAACTCGAAGAAAGATGTAACATCCCAAATTTTGAATTTGGATTGTTATAAATTAGATCATCATTTTATATCATATTTTATTGCATTTTGGCTTGATCCTAGAAATTATACGCAACTCAAGAACCCACGGAGAGAGTTGGAGATTTCGTTATTTTCATATTTGAGTTTTCTCAAATTTTGAAAAAAAAGGATCGTTTGATTTTAATTATTTTCTCTTCAAATATTTCTTATATGAAAATAAAAGAGAGGGGATAAAATGAATTACCCAAAATAAAGAAATATTGGAGGTTAAATATTAAAATCAAATAAGAATTTTATTCGGAGTTTTATCGCTATTTTATTTGAATTGAGAAAAAATGTGTTTTTCAAAATTGCACTAGAGGCCCAAATAAATGTCCCATTTGTCCGCTATATTTTTAGAGGATGGGGAAAATTTATTTGAGGATTTTTGGAGTCCGTTAAGTATTTCTTTTCTTTGTTTTCCTGCGCGGAAATATTATTTAAAAAGAAAGTCAACGGACTTAACGGGCCGTGTCCGACCCGAACACTGCGCCCGGTCGGCCCTTTAAGAGCCGGGAGGCCCAAGCCATAGCCCCGCCTCCCCCGAAACCATAGCGCCGCCCGGATCCCGCGCCGCCGCCGCGTTTCGCCGCCGCCGCCGCCGCCGGAGAACGCTGCCGCCGCCGCCGTTCCGATCTACGAGGTAGCCGTCGGTTTAATCCCAAAAACCTAGATGCATTTTTTATTAGATCAGTTTATCTTTTTCCGGTTTAGTTATTTAGCGGACGCCCGTTCGTACGTTTGTTTTAACAAACGGTTTTCACCCGTTAGCGCAGACAGCGAACGTTCGTTCGTTAGCCTGTTCGTCAGTTTTCCTTTTCTAGGGTTTTTCCGCGATTATTTTCGATCGTGATTTCTGCCCTGATTTTCGTTTTAGTTTATCTATTCGCTCATTTATCGGAATCAGGCGATTCAAGCGCCTAGATCTTCATCTTGAAGCCCTCTTTCTGTTAAATCAACTTGAACAAGGTTTTGGTACTGTAAAATTGGGCCTAAGTCCAGATTAGTAAACAGATCTTGTTTCTTTCACAGTTTGAGTTTCGTTGCTTCGTTTGATTTGATTCTTTTTGCAAACCAGAGTTCTTAAGTTGAACTTTCTAGTTGGATCTCTTATTTGAGTTTTACCCGTGCTTCTAGTTGAGTGCTTATTGTATGCTTGTTTGTTTGCGATAGAGTACCCGGAGTGCGAAGCGTGCTACTACGAGTCTCTAGGTTACACGGATCATCAGTAAGGCAAGTAACACTTTGATCATATCTCTTTACTACCCAGTTTTACTGCATTAGATCAATCCTCAAACAATTGCATGGATAGGATCCGATTAACATGTGGGTTTTGAGGAAGTAGATGAGGTAGTACCTATTGTCCTGTTTATTGTCAAACCTTTTGGAGTTACTTCTACGTTGCTTATATTGCTATGCTATGCTCGTAGACGTGGTCTGGGTGAGTGTATCCATGATAGATGTGAGTATTGTTAATTAATGGTTGAATTAAGGTGGCTACTTAAATACACATCTAGGTGGATTGCTTGAAGGCACCCTGGAGTACCTAGTGGTTTTTCAGGGCACTTGGAGAATCCAGTGTTGTCCTAGGATATCCCGGAGTACCCTTGTGATCATCCTACGGTCCGCCACCCAGGCTCAAAGGGATCATAAGATTATTCATGCTAGAAACTTCCGTGTGCAGCCACAAGCCAATATGGGCTCTGGCATAGTTGAGTAAGTTGCGTGAAGCTCTTGAAGAGGTAGACTAGCAGATGTAGTGGGTTGTAGGTGGTACTGTCTATATAGAGTAGAGAGTTAATGCTTCAGAAAGACTGTGTCTCGATTCTCCGACCATGGATGTATTCGAGTCTTGTGGGGAAAAGTGCGCAAACCTCTGCAGAGTGTACAAACTAATCATGGTTAGCCGTGTCCCCGGTTATGGACGTTTTGAGTATCTAGTTCTTGGATTATCATGTTGATCTCATCACTCTAAGTATAATTTGATTGGGATAATGATGACGTTTAATTGGGATTGAGTTGGAGGAACTTTCTCAGTGTTTAACAACCACCATGATAGTTAAATAAAATATATTCCTTTGTTGCAGGGAAAAATTGGCTTTATGCAAAACTGTAACCATAGAGCTTTCCACCAGCCATATATGCATGTAGTGATAGCATTTATTATGTTCGTTACTCTGTGTGTTACATTGCTAGCATATTCCATGTGCTGACCCGTTTCGGGCTGCAACGTTCATGTTGCAGACCTTTCAGACGATGAGTAAGGTGCCATAGGTCGTTGTCTTTCACTCAATGATGTCGTTGGAGTTGATGGACTCACTTTATCTTTCAAGCCTTCCGTTGTTATCGTTTTTAGATGGCCTTAAGCCATATTTATTCTAATAAGTTCTCTTTTGAGACATTCGATGTAATAAGTGTGTGACTGCTACTCTGTTATGAATCCTCAAGTATTGTGTTTTTCAGCATTACCGATCCAGGGATGACAATGACCACTAAGCTAAAGCCATAGATCACTACTCCCTTCTCATTCCTGACTCCTCTCCCTTTTCTACTCTTTAGGATGTCGGATATAAGGAACAAGTTCACACAACCGGATGAAGATACACCTTTTGACCGACACTTGAAGGAAGTCACTACATCAATTGGCAATTGCTCTACTTGCGAGCCGTTAGATTCATCAAACTTCACATCTACATTTCTTCAACCTTTCGGGTGAAATTGTTGTAGACACGGTATGTGTGAGAGTTTGAGACATAACCAAGTAGGAAACCTTCAAGAGACTTAGGAGCAAATTTAGAACGATGATGCTTATCAAGAATGTAGCACTTTGAGCCGAATACTCGAAAGTATCCAACTTGGGGTTTGTTACCGGTGAGGATCTCGTATGCGATCTTGCCGAGTAGCTTGTGAAGATACAAGCGATTTGTTGCATGACAAGCTATCTCAACCGCTTCCACCCAAAAGTGCTTCGGCATCTTGTACTCATCAAGCATCGTTCTTGCCATTTCGATGAGCGTCCAGTTCTTCCTCTCAACAACTCCATTTTGTTGAGGTGTGTACGTAGCCGAGAACTCATGTGAACTCCCTTCTTCGTCAAGAAAGGTGTCCACATTTGCGTTCTTGAACTCCATTCCGTTGTCGCTACGAACCTTCTTGATCTTCACTTCAAATTGATTTTGGGCCTTCCTAGCAAAGTTTTTGAAGATCTTTTGGACCTGCGATTTATCCTCGAGAAAGAACACCCATGTAAATCTTGAAAAATCATAAACAATAACTAGACCAAAAGAATTTCCACCGAGACTTTTGTAAGCGCGAGGACCAAAGAGATCCATATGGAGTAGCTCGAGTGGCCTCGTTGTGGTCATGATGTTGTTCACGGGATGCCTTCCTCCAACCTGTTTACCTGCTTGACAAGCGCTGCAAAGTCTATCCTTATCAAATATGACATCATTAACTCCAAGGATATGATTTTCTTTAATAAGCTTGTCAAGGTTTCTCATGCCAACATGACCCAATCGTCTATGCCATAACCAACCTTTAGAGGATTTAGCAATAAAGCAAGTTCTAGGTTGAGCATTTTTAGTGAAATCAACAATGTATAGATCACCTCTACGTACACCGGTAAAGACCATTTTATGATTATCTCTACGAAACACTTGGCAATCTACTTCAGTAAATAGGACATTGAAACCGAAATCAATAAGTCTAGATACTGAAAGTAAGTTGTAACCAAGAGATTCGACAAGCATGACATTTTGTATGGAGCTATCATGTGATATGGCCACCTTACCGAGGCCAACCACCTTAGCCTTTGAGTTGTCACCGAAAGTGACATACTTTCGAGGACCATCGTTTTGAGCAAGCTCATGAAACATATCTTTATCTCCGGTCATGTGATCCGTGCATCCACTATCAAGGACCCATTCCGTTCCTCCTGCCATATATCCCCGAAGATTTGCCATAAGACCAAAGTGTCTCATTGAATCATCAAGATCGAAGTCACTATCATCATCCTTATCATAGTATCCATGTTCAACATCGTCATGTGGTGGATCAAATCCTAGAGAGGGTGATTCGTTGGAGCGAGTTTGACAATGATCTTGCTTATGAATTTTTATAGCTTCGGAAATAATATCACTAATAATTCCAACATCTCCTTTGGCACGCATAAGGTTTGTAAGCTCAAACAAACAATCACCAAACATAGGATCACTAGAATTCATCTTACTCAAAGCAATAGACTTATGGAGAATTTCATCAAGATTTTTTAGGGAATAATTTGCAAAACGTTCCTCAAGAAATTTCCATATGGTGTAGGCACACTTAAGAGTAGGCAAACATCCAATCAAGTTTCTAGGCAAGCCTCTAGTGATAAGTTCAACAGTTCTAAGATTACGAATCATGTCAATTGACTCATCAAGGGTAGGATGCATAGGATCAACATGAGGTGCACAAGGGCTAGCAATGTACTTGTTCAAATGATATTGATTGAAAATCACAAGCATCTCATTTTTCCACTCATGAAAGTACTCTCCATCAAGTATAGGCATTCTATGTCTAAGAGTCCCAATAGTAGACTCATCCATCTTCCTCCAATGGTGTTTAAACCAAAGCAATGGAGACCAAAGCTCTGATACCAATTGAAAGGATCGAGAAGAGGTGTCTAGAGGGGGGTGATTAGACATTAAGTACCAAAAGTTGCAGTTTTTAATTTCTTTAAGTTTAAGTGGAGTTTAGGCACAAGTTTAACACTCACAATACATATCAAGAAAGCATGCAAAGAGTATATGAGCAGCGGAAAGTAAAGCATGCAACTTGCAAGAATGTAAAGGGAAGGGTTTGGAGGATTCAAACGCAATTGGAGACACAGATGTTTTTGTCGTGGTTCCGATAGGTGGTGCTATCGTACATCCACGTTGATGGAGACTTCAACCCACAAAGGGTAACGGTTGCGCGAGTCCACGGAGGGCTCCACCCACGAAGGGTCCATGAATAAGCAACATTGTCTATCCCACCATGGCCGTCGCCCACGAAGGACTTGCCTCACTAGCGGTAGATCTTCACGAAGTAGGCGATCTCCTTGCCCTTACAAACTCCTTGGTTCAACTCCACAATCTTGTCGGAGGCTCCCAAGTGACACCTAGCCAGTCTAGGAGACACCACTCTTCAAGAAGTAACAAATGGGGTGTTGATTATGAACTCCTTGTTGTTGTGCTTCAAATGATAGTCTCCCCAACACTCAACTCTCTCTCACAGGATTTGGATTTGGTGGAAAGAAGATTTGAGTGGAAAGCAACTTGGGGAAGGCTAAGATTCATATGGTAGGAATGGAATATCTTGGCCTCAACATATGAGTAGGTAGTTCTCTCTCAGAAAATGTATGCTGGAAGTGTAGGTTTGTTCTGATGGCTCTCTCCACGAATGAAGAGGAGGTGGAGGGGTATATATAGCCTCCACACAAAATCTAACCATTACACACAACTTACCAAACTCGGTGGGACCGAATTGAGAAACTCGGTCGGACCGATTTAGCAAATCTAGTGACCGTTAGGATTTTCGGTGGGACCGACATGCAACTCGGTAGGACCGATATGGTTAGGGTTAGGGAATAACGTAATCTCGGTGAGACCGATTACACAAACTCGGTAGGACCGATTTTGGTAATAAGCTAACTGAGAGTTGGTCAGGAAAACTCGGTTTGACCGATTACACAAACTCGATGGGACCGATTTTGGTAATAAGTTAACCAGCACTACAAGAAATCTGTTAATCCGTGACGGATTTCTCATGACGTTCTCCCGAACCGTCATGGAAACCGTCATGGATCTGCAAGATGTGAATGGGCCACAAGACCATAACCCCATTATGATGGACATTGAAGGACCGTCACGAAAACCGTCATGGATTAACGAGATGGGACTAGTCGGGCCTAACTTTCTTTTTCATTATACACCATTCGGACCGTCACAGGAGGCTCCTGCTGTGCGTGCTATTTTGATTGGCCTACATGTGTGTCAAATGCAATACTGAATAGGAGAAAAAAGTGAAGAGTAAAACGAACAGCGCGCGCGAGAAGCGAAATTTTAAGTCCCGAGCGCGGGGAGTGAAAACTTTCGAGCCAGACCATTTAACTACAGAGTCCACACCAACTAACCCTAATCACCCTTTTCTCGTCTTCTCCCATACCAACCATCAGCCGCCGCCGCCACTCCACCTTCCCTCCTCGCGTCTCTCCATGTCGCCGCCGCCGGCGCCGGCGTTGAACCACCGTGCGACAGGCCCCTCCCATCTAGCCCACACCAGACCCCTCCCCATCTACCTCACTCCATGCCCCTTCTCATGCAGATCGCGCCCTCGAGCTGCGGCGGTTCAGTCCTACATCTCGAGATGATGCGGCCATGGTGGCGGCGGGGCCGAGTGCCGGGTTTGGAACCCCCTGATGCTAGCGGTGGGCACGGATCCAGCTCCATCCAGTGGCTGAGACACACACACGTGCTTCTCCTTAAATGGTTAGTGGCAAATCTGAGGGGAACATGGACGTGTCCTTCACGCAGGACGATGCACCGGCCGCATCGATTTCAACTGGTGAGTGCAGCTCGGCAATCGATTGCTGTCCAGATTTGTACTTTTGTTTGGATTCCATTGCTGGATGTTGGCTCTGGGATTTGTCCATTGCTGCAACTTCAATCTTCACTGGATGGAAATACTGCTGGTTGTTAGTACGAAGAGCAAAAAATCCAGTAATGTGAATTAAACGTGCAGGTTCTTAACCATCTCTTATTGATGTCAGGTATTGCTGAAGCTATCCATGAGAGCCATTTCCTCTCCTACACAATTCCTGTTATAGGAACTAAATATCTCATGACAAAGTCACGCACAGGGGTAGTACTCTCCCTCACCCGGCTTTGCTTAACTACACTCTACATTTTTTGCTTACCAATTTCTTCTGTTGGCATCACAAAGCATGCATTTCTCATTAGAGAAGCTGAACATTGCATAAACTTCTAAATTTTTTAGCAGCATCTTGGCATTATTTTGAACTGAATCATGACAAGAACACATGACTTGAGATCCTTTTCGATATAGCTACTATCACTATCACCAGGAGGATAGTTTCGAAAATGAACCATGCTAGGTAACTATCATAGTGTTGTATCAGATTGCTCGGATGAGTTTGGTCCTCTATATGCATTACTGCACAACATATTCTTGGCTGCATAAATGTGATTTCCTTTCCTATTATCAATAATAGGCACAAGTGGTTATTTATACTGATGTTATGATACTGAATTGGTGCTCTCGTGAAGACTTCTAAACCAGTTCTGATATATATTAGGGTGTTATCATGCAATCCTCTATCATGTCCTGTTATTCCTAAAGTTAAAGCTCCTTCGTATTTATGTTGCTTCGGTCTCCCATAATTTCTGAAGCATACTGTGTGCTTAGCCTGCATGTATCTGATGTTTACTAGTTATGCTCTGAATATGACATGTTCAGTTAACAAATTGGTTCTGCATATAACCATAATTTTTATTTATGATGCAGCTAGTACTCTAGATGATTATTGTTTACTATTGTCAGTGCTTTAAGATTAACTGGTAGCATAAACTTTGAGTTTCATGTGTAATTTGTTGACACATGAACATTTGAAGTTTTTGCTGGCCGGGTCGATGCGCAGCGGCTCAATGTTGTGGGTATTGTTAGTTAGTGATGCCATTTTTTGGTGTATTTATATGGCCTTAATTGTTCTTGCTGCCGTACTTGGAGTTCTGTGATGTGTGTTTTGTTACTATCACTTATGCGTCAACTTGAGGCTTTATAGGTTCTATATAGTTAAGCACTCGTACCTCTGCCTATCTCCTCTGTTGTGAGCTCGTGGCTGAACCATACACTGTTTCATGTAGACTACTAGCTTGCATGGGCCTGAAGAATGGAGTAATTTAGCAAGTAGGAATTCTTTTTTTTCTTGCATGAGCTGTTGCACCTCTTGTTTGTTCTTTTGTGTCCTGGACTGTGAGGGAAATTGAAGGAAGTATTTTGTAGTTCATAATTTTCTGGGTTAATATGCATATCACTTATACATATATATTTCAGTTGTTCAGCTATGGTAATTTTCTTGGTTAATATGCATAGCGTAGCTTGTTTCACTTAGTAATTTTTTAGTGTTTGATTTGATAGGTATAGCAGATAAGTAAATGTATGACAGTGATGTCGATTGTTGGCTGCCAGTGTGAACCAGCAAATATGCCGAGACGATAGGCAGTTGATGGAAGCTTCCAAGTCCAGCCAGGTTAGCAAGTCGTGAATCTGAACACCCCTGTTTCATAAGTGCACTCTAAATGATGTTGTTGGCCTGAAATTGAAGATTAATTAATCTGTATACCATGTGCTTCCTGGCATCCTTGCTGCTAGTAAACTGAATTTGTATAACACTAGGTATCTGCACTATAACTTTTTTATCATGCATGCAGTATGACATTAGAACAACACACGTTTGAGCATATGTTGTTTTGCTGCTGATGCATATACATGCTTGCACTATTAATATACACGCAGTGATGATGAATCATCTCTCACATATTAATATACCTCCGAACTCGATTGATTCGTCCTCAAGTGCCTATTTTGGCTTTTTCATATTTTTGTTTTATGAACAAATTGCAATTCTTTGTACTTGATAGTGAGGTTATTTGCATATTTGAACTAGTTATTGCAGGCCAGAATGTGTGAAGCATGCTATTTTTTGACAATGCATATATGATGGCATACTTCTTTATGAATTGCTTCATTTACCAAGCATTCTTTTACAATCAAGTGAAAGTTCAATTAATAAATTTAGTTATGCTCAAACTTGGTGTACATGTTTGTGTGAGTGAGGTTATGTATATTTGACTTGTTAATCTTCCTTAGTTTAGATCAATGTTATTCTCATTCGTAGGCACTGCAAGATTTAAGGATTTTGGACAACATATGGTTTATTTTTGTTTTTGTTGTAATTCTCTTATTTCTATGATCTATTCATATGTACAAATATCTAACACGGTTCTTGTAAATATGCCAGGTAAGATTATGTAGCAAGCTACTTGGTGCTGCCATCACAATCAGCCACGACATGATAGTTGCCACAGGAGGACCGATGGCAAGAACATGAATAACAACCTCAATAGTTTATATGTTATGTTGATGTAAAATGGATTGTACTGGTTCCTAACCTTGTTTTGTGATATATTTGTCAATCTATGTTGTAAGTTATCATTTCATAGATGATTTTATAAACTGCAATGTTGTATTTACATATGAATGGCTGCAAACTGGATCAATTATGTAATGTTCTGACACTTTCCATATGCTTCCTCTTGGGCCAAAATAGGCATTTGGATTTGTGAGACGCATTATCCTAAAAACATGCTTGGTCAAAATTAGGCAGCTAATGAGGCAGAAATGAATGGGCTAATGTGCTTAGCCAAATTTAAATTGTGCCCAAATTGATGAAGATTTTTGTGATGGAAAATAGTATCCACGTAGGCAGCCATGTCATTCGAATTGGCAATCAAAATACTATGTGGTGTCAGTCCATGACGAATTGTTCCCGTCACAGATTTTGGGCTTGGGCAAATTATGATGCGATATACATGACGGATTTCAGGTCCGTCATGTCAGGGCTCCCATGACAGTTTTCCATTGATTCGTGACAGACTAGATCCGTCATGTATTAACAGATTTCTTGTAGTGCAGAGAGTTTGCATTGTAATCTCGGTAGTACCGATTGCTCAAATTCGGTGAGACCGATTTTGGTAATGGACATACACAGAGAGATTACAATCCCATCTCGGTGAGACCGAGATCCCTATCGGTGCGACCGATTTGCCTAGGGTTTGTGGCAGTGGCTAAGACATCTGAACTCGGCGGCACCGGATAGAAAGAATCGGTAGGGCCGAGTTAGACTTTTTGGTTTAGGACATATGTGGATGTGGGAAAGTAGTTGAGGGCTTTGGATCATATCACTAAGCACTATGAGGAAGCAAGCCATTAAGCTACACCTCATCCCCTCTTGATAGTATTCGCTTTTCCTATAGACTCAATGTGATCTTGGATCACTAAAATAGAAAATGTAGAGTCTTGATCTTGGAGCTTTAGCCAATCCTTTGTCCTTAGCATCTTGAAGGGGTTCCACATCCTCTAGTCCATGCCACGCCATTGTTGAACTTGTCTGAAACATACTAGGTAAAAGTGTTAGTCCAACAAGAGATATGTTGACATTAATTACCAAAACCACCCAGGGAGCACTTGTGCTTTCAATCTCCCCATTTTTGGTAATTGATGAGAACATCCATCAAAGCTTTAGATAAAGATATAGAGAATAGCAAGTGAAGCTTTGGAAAGACATGTAACATGCATAGGCTCCCCCTACATGTATGCAATCATGTGAATATGGAATATAGAAGCATGTGAATGCATAAACATGACAGAGTAAGCAATGTGTTACATGTATCTTGGCTATACGCATCAGAGCAAATGATGTGAATACGGGAAATGTACCTTCATGCTCATGAGTCTTTCTTGCAAACAGTATGTACAACAGTAAGAATTCCTCATACACATGATTGTGATGGATATACTTACCTTATGGTCTTGAGTTGGCTTGGATGGAATGAACCTGTGAAAATAAGGTTAGATAACACAGATACACCAACTGGCCAGAGCAAACAAAAGAAACCACAAGAGTACCAAGACTGGGATGACATGTAGAGAGTGAGTACTAAGTACCACATTGAATATAGACATGTCCCCAAAGGTAAAGATGTGCAATGAATTTAAAGAATTTCTTTCCCTTAGATGTCTTTATCCCCCTGAATCTAGCATGGGATACTTGGAGAAGATAGGGAACAGAAAGTCAGAGCAAAAAGCAAAATCAGAGCTCAAAGAAACAAATGAACAGAGCTAATGCAAATAGGCACATATGAACATGTCTTTCCCCTCAAGAAGACATGTGGCATCTCTCCTCTTGAACACCAAGCATCTAGGATCCTTGAAGATTACTCTCTTCTTGAGTATTCTCTCCCCCTAGAGATATCTCTCTCCCCCTGTTGAAGTATATCTCTGTCTCCCTATTGAAGTGATTAAGCTTTCATGTGATCTCTCTCTCTCTCCCTTTGACATCAATTTCCAAGAAGGGCCTTCTGGAATTTGTCCTGAATGGGTTTGGTCCTTGAGTCACAGCACAAAGCACTGATAAAAATGTGATGCTTGTAGAGGACAAGATTCATTGAGTGGAGCTGGATCAGACATAAATCAGGAATAAGTGGCAAAATGTTTTTCCTGTAGTGAAATCGGTGGCACCGAGTGGTATGCTTCGGTTTAACCGAATGATTTCGGTTAGACCGAAAACAAGACACCGGTGTGACCGAGTTCATCACAGAGAAAACACTTGTCATCTCAGCCCACTAGACAAGTAAGATCTCACAAGGATTTGCAAGGAATTTACTGAAAGATTTGCAATGAATTGGATGCATGGAATGCAGAACAAAATAGAAAAGAAAAGAAATCTAGATGAAGTAGGAAACAAATATGCATGAGACAAATGCAAAAGCACAGAAGAGAACACAAGAGAACTTCATCTAGAGATGGTCGGTGACAAAGTCACCTATGTTAGAGTATATTGACTTAGGAGTCAAGTGAGATCACTTGATCATAGGTCATACTCATCGTTTAAGCTCAAAATGGGGTTACCATTTTTCGTTTAAGCATTTTGATGTATTCACATCTTGTCGAGTTGCTTTGACTCATGACTTGGAGTAAAGATTCTCTAAGATGGAATAACATACCTTGGGTGGTGGTGTTGATCATGATCACGTAGTTGAACTTGTGTGGGTAGCTCAAGGTTGATGTAGTTCATCAAGAGTTGTGAGCACCACTTGGAATTTGAGTTCATCTTCCTACATGGGTTAGTTATTGCAAGGAAGAGCACTTGTGCTTCCAAAATGACAATCATGAAACTCAACATAGAATTTGTCAAAGGATATGTTTGAATGGTTCCGTGCTTCCTTGTCTTCAACCACCATTGTGTAGAGACTTGGTGATCTAGAGATTGCTCAAGATGTGAGTGAGTTGCAATATCATAGAATTAGATTCATCCAAGTACCTACATGGGTTAGATAACATGCAAGGTGCAAATATATCCAAGACATAAGATTATCATCAGAAGAGAAATATCAAGGATTAGTCATAAGCTCATGTCTTGCATGTATCCAATGGAGTTCTTACTACAAGTTTGAAGCATCAATGATGTTCAATTTACCTCTTAACCTGCAAAACACTTTCTCATCAAGTGGTTTAGTGAATATATTTGCTAATTGCTTTTTGGTGCGAACATGCTTAAGATTAATGTCCCCTTTGGCAACATGATCTCGAATGAAATGATGACGAACTTCAATATGCTTAGTTCGAGAGTGTTGCACGGGATTATGAGCAATCTTAATAGCACTTCCATTGTCACAAAGTAATGGAACATGTTTCACATATATCCCATAATCTTTAAGAGTTTGGGTCATCCAAAGTAATTGAGCACAACATGAACCGGTGGCAATGTATTCTGCTTCGGCGGTGGATAAGGATACCGAGTTTTGTTTCTTGGAAGACCAAGACACAAGAGATCTACCAAGAAATTGACAAGTACCCAAAGTGGACTTTCTATCAACCTTTTCATTGGCATAGTCTGAGTTGGAGTAGCCAACAAGATTGAAAGAGGCCCTCTTTGGATACCAAATGCCAAAATTTGGTGTATGGATTAAGTATCTCACTATCCTTTTCATGGCCTTAAGATGACATTCTTTAGGAGCAGCTTGATATCATGCACACATGCACACACTTAGCATGATATCAGGACATGAAGCACATAGATATAACAATGATCCAATCATGGAGCGATAAACCTTTTGATCGACCGGTTCACCATCTTTGGTAAGTCAAGATGTCCACTAGTAGGCATGGGTGTGGTCATACCTTTGCATTCTTGCATATTGAACTTCTTGAATAAGTCCTTGGTGTACTTCGTTTGAGAGAGAAAGGTACCTTCCTCAGTTTGCTTGATTTGCAAACCAAGAAAGAATTTGAGTTCACTCATCATAGACATCTCAAACTTTTCCGACATTAGCTTCCCAAACTTTTCACTAAAATGAGGGTTAGTAGAACCAAATATAATACCATCAACATAGATTTGACATACAAATAGTTGTCCATTGACCCTGTTAGTAAAAAGAGTAGAATCTATTTTCCCAATTTCGAATCCTTTTTCAATAAGGAACTTGGTCAAGCATTTATACCACGCTCTAGGAGCTTGTTTAAGACCATAAAGAGCTTTGTGAAGTTTGTAAACATGATTAGGTTTCTTAGGATTAACAAAGCCGAGGGGTTTTTTAACATAAACTTCCTCCTCTATTTCACCATTTAGAAAAGCACTTTTAATGTCCATTTGGTACAAGGTGATATCATGGTGATTAGCATAGGCAAGTAAGATGCGAATGGATTCAAGTCTAGCAACGGGAGCATAAGTCTCACCATAGTCCATACCTTTGACTTGTGTGTAGCCTTGGTCGACGAGACGTGCTTTGTTGCGAACTACTTGTCCATCTTCATCTTGCTTGTTGCAAAACACCCATTTGGTACCGATGATGTTGTGGTTGTTGTCGGGCTTCTCAACCAATGTCCAAACTTGATTTCTCTCAAAGTTGTGTAGCTCTTCATGCATAGTGTTTATCCAATGCGGATCTTCCAATGGTTCTTCAACCTTCATAGGTTCAATGCTAGAGATGAATGAATAGTGTTCACAAAATTTAGCTAAATGAGTTTTAGAGCGAGTGATTCTCCCAGTTTGGATATCAATGTAGATTTGCTCGACGGGATGGTCTTTAGCAATTCTTGCTCGAACTCGTGAACGCTTTTGCTTGGGTCTTGGTTGAACATCTTCTTCATCTTGTTCTTCTTCTTGGCCTTCTTCATTGTTGGCGTTGTCGTTCTCTTGTCATGGTGGAGAAGGAGGTTGTTGACATTCATCTTGGTGCACTTCCTCGTTTTCTTCATCTTGGTGTGTCCCACTTGTGGATGCTTGCATATCAACTCTTGGTTCACCTTGTTGTGAGGTAGAAGCTTCCACCTGGACGGATGAGGTACTCTCCTTCACCTACCTCCGTTGGACGAATCTTGCCAATAGACAAGTCTTGAATTGCTTCCGAGGGATCTTTGTCTCCTACATCAATTGGCAATTGCTCTACTTGCGAGCCATTAGATTCATCAAACTTCACATCTACCTTTTCTTCAACCTTTCGGGTGAAATTGTTGTAGACACGGTATGTGTGAGAGTTTGAGCCATAACCAAGTAGGAAACCTTCATGAGACTTAGGAGCAAATTTGGAACGATGATGCTTATCAAGAATGTAGCACTTTAAGCCGAATACTCGAAAGTATCCAACTTGGGGTTTGTTACCGGTGAGGAGCTCGTATGCCATCTTGCCGAGTAGCTTGTGAAGATACAAGCAATTTGTTGCATGACAAGCTGTCTCAACAGCTTCCGCCCAAAAGTGCTTCGGCGTCTTGTACTTATCAAGCATCGTTCTCGCCATTTAGATGAGCATCCGGTTCTTCCTCTCAACAACTCCATTTTGTTGAGGTGTGTACATAGCCGAGAACTCATGTGAAATCCCTTCTTCGTCAAGAAAGGTGTCCACATTTGTGTTCTTGAACTCCGTTCCGTCACTACTAGGGAAAAGCCTAGCAGCAGCGCGGGTTTTGGGCCACTCAGTAGCGCAGGGACCGGCGCTACTAATAAGGCGCTACAGCTAACGTATAGCCGTAGCGCATGTTGTCCCACGCTACTGCTATACATGAATAGCTGTAGCGCTCTTTAGAAAAGGGCGCTACTGATATTATATGCAGCGCTATTTACAAGGAAGTGGTACTGGTAAGGCGGCGCTACTGCTAAATTTTCCTGCCTCGCTACTACTAGTTTTATTAGTTTTTTTCCTGCATATTTGTTTTGTATTTGAATAGGCTTTATACAATAATCTTTAGCCTATCATACACATACAAACGTAATCATAGCATATACATACAATTAGTCTCATCAAATCATGTCATCATCATAATCATCATCCAACACAAAGTGGTCTCTCGTCATCATCTCGAAAATAGCGATACAAGTCTCGATTACTTGCAAATACATCGTCATCCATCTAAACAATGATATACGCGAGAAGAGCTATCACTTTGAGTACATGAGTTCGTATCCCTCTCTCGCATTAGCGCGAACCTAAACTAACTACTGCCTGTCGCTCAGAAATCGGAAACCGGTACACCTGGGCGTGACACTCCGGCCACTTGTCGTATATATACTCCTGGCGTAGTACTTCTTCGCCATCTCTGATCTATGCACCTGCATCGTCACATGAGTCGATGATATGCAACATATATAGTTGAGTAACAGAAAGAGACAGACTTGGCAAAAATAGAAACAACATATCATAAGCATAAATAACAAAGTTCATCGTACCCAAAATGCCCTAACTAGAGTGAATTTCGCTAGTCGAGGAGGAGGACGGTTTAATTAACGGTTTAATTACATCACAAATAAAGTTTCACTGTGCATAACTCAAAGTTTAATTTGTCATACAGAAAGTATGGACTAAACAAACACATTATCATATATCGACAATCACTCCAACATGTCGTGCCATCCATCCATGTCAGGGAGATAGTCCTTGAGCTTAGTGAAAGGCTTCATGTCGAGACGCTGAGAGGCTATCCATGTTCGGACGTCTTCCCGCGACATTTGTCCTTCTCCGTAGAACATCCTTGTTTTCCGACGACCTCCTTCATGATGATTTGGGCAAGTTTGTGTTGAATGTTATAGAACTCAGCTCGAAGTCGATGATCCTTGATATCTCCTATGTCCTTTTCCCATTGCAGAATATGGGCATCGCCAGATCTAGGTGACATGCGAAGGTTCTGGTGGTCCCGTCTGTACTCCAGCATGTGGTGTAGGACATAGAATCCATCATTAAGAGAATCATTCGGTTGCTGGATGCAGCAAAAGTCGGTCTTATGGCTGAAGGCGACCCTGCCGCCCCTTCTCTTCTTGTCCCTAACCTCTCCACCCCTTGCTTGGTAGTAAAACATAGCACTGTTGAGAACATCTTTGATGTGGGTGTAATCCTTTTTGTGAATGTTCTTCGACGAGTCCAAGTAATGAGCGTGGGAGAATCGGGGGTAGAGGATGATGAGGACGGCGCGCCCGCCGCTGTGCAAAATAAGTACACCTCAAATTAATTAGCCTCCACCGTGCAAATGAATTATTGAAATTGAAGGAAGGGTACCAGCGCGGATGACTTACACGAGATGATAAGGCACGAGAATCGCCTCCTTGTCCTTATTGGCGAGCATGAAACTGACGATGTAATCCCTCGCGTATTCACTGTGCTTTGCGCAGACTCCCAAGAAGCCCCCGTTCATGTAGTACGGGTCAGTGACACAGATATGAGATATCTGCTCAACCCCGATGATGTAGTTCATGTGCAAGGCATAAAGGCGGACAAACGTAAAATCCAGCTTCTTCACGTGAAACATGTCGAATATATAATCGAATCGGAGGAAGAACTTATCCGCGGGGAAGCTGTCGACGTAAGACATTTGCCGCGGAATGTTAACCACGTAGAGTGGGTATCCTGGATCTTTCGAGGTGATGAGGCCTTTCTCTACCCGCAGCACATCGTTATGAAGTCTCCTTAGATCGCCGAATCTGGCCCGTAGCGCTATTGCAGGTAGGATTGGTTGACCGGGGATATGCCATTTATCCGCATCGGGGATATCTATACGGTCCTGAAGCCGAGGTTGCTGGTTCATAGAATCAGCTATTTTGCCTTTCCTCGCTCTCTTCCTAGACTTCTTTACTACCGGAAGGTCATCCATAATACGTTGAGACGGTAATTCAGGCACCGACTCATGACGCTCAAACCCTGAGGAGGCGCCAGTATAGACATACTGTTCAGCGCCATCGTCATCCTCATCCTCATCCATGGTGACGTCATCAGCGACTAATGGAGCCTCCTCCTTACCTCGTCCGCTATCACCCAACCCGACACCCGACGCTAATTGGGTAGGTGGGGTGTTGATGTTCATACCTTGCTGAGGCTGCGTGCTCGTGGGTGTGCTCCCGGCCGCCTCCAGATGAAGCAGACTCTTTGGCCACAATAAGATCCACCCATTGCAACAATCACCAAGCCGCCGCGGGGTCTCGTCGTCATCCCCCACTAGTATTAGAGGAGGCAAATTCTCGTGGCCCGGTTTGACACTGGCCACGAAAACCTTGAAGACGTTCGGGAGGATCGGCCGGCTGTGGAACAATGGTTCCTTCGGATCCATTATCGTCGCCTTCCCCACGTCCACCTTCTGGTCGCCGATGGTGTACAATATGGTGCACGGGGTTTCGTCGGCCTGCAAAGAAAAGTCTGCGACGTGAGACATCCGAAAGGCAACGAAAACGGGAGATTATACATTTATATTGAAGGGGCCGGTGTGACAGATACTGTGAGGGCGTAGAGCTTAGCCAAAGACGAGGCACCACCGAGCACGTCCGGTGCGGGAGTCGGTGTGGGAGCAGGTGCGGGAGCCGGTGCGGGAGCAAGTGCGGGAGCCAGTGCGGGAGCCGGTGCAGGATCAGGTGCGGGAGCCGGTGCAGGACCAGGTGCGGGAGCAGGTGCTGGTGCAACACTAGTCGAGCTGCTCCCCAAGAAGTCAGCAAGGGGAAAGTCCTCTGCATTTTTTTCTGGATTTTGCCTTGTCCAAGTGAAAACGCCCGTCACCAAGGAAGTAGACAAATCTGTAACCACCTGTTTTGCGGCTGCTACCGCTGTTGCGACTGTCTGAGATGATTTCTTCTCAACCGCAATCTCAACCTTCTTGTCGATGTTTTCTTCAGTTAACCTCCATCTTTCCTTTCTCTCCTCCGTGGTCTCACGGTAGTACTTCTTCCATGTGGCGCCGTCTCCGACACCATGCACGCGTCCATACGACGGTCGAGTATCCACCAGTTGTCATTTCAATATGTTCAACGCCCGGTTGAATGGAGTGTCCCACTTGGGCCTAGCCAATGCCTCAGACGGTGAGTCGCTTTCGGCCGCAATTCGGTGCTGCTCTCTCTGCAAAAGGCACAAGGATCGTTTACAAATATGACTAACGTGTGCAGTCGAATTGATCAGAAACTAAAATTACCAGCAGTCTCATGAACTCCGTAATGACCGGTGTTGTCTCGTAAACCTTCTTCACTGGGTCCCAACGGTGCCGGGCCCTCAGGACGTCACGCTCCTGCGGGATGGTGAAATCCGCCAAGGGGTCTGGGATGCCCAGACTCGCGGCTTCCGCGTCCTCCTTGGCCCATTTGGACCTCTTTCCGCCGTAACCACGGCTTCCGAGGTGGTGGCTCCCAATGTTCCTCTCTTGAAGCCCCTTCATGTACTTAGACTTTTTTTGGCAGCTTCGGCCTCGCAAGCCTCCTTGAATATTTGAAACTGCTCTTCCATGATTGTCAGATTATCCTTTACAATCTCGGAGTAGGGTTCCTTCTTGTCAATGATCTTTGCTTTCACTCGAGTTTTCCAGGCGGCCAACGCGTCGCTAAACTTGGTCATGGCGTGTTTGTTTATCTTCTTCATTGCCGGGTCCTCGTCTGGATCTTCATAATCCTTCTCATTCCGGCCCGGGAATAAGAATATCTGGTGAAACTTCTTTAGGAGGGAGCTCCTCATATTTTCTATCTTCTGTAGTTTCTCATCGTTGATGGTGGCGGTTGTCCGTATGATGCAGCCTATTTGATTGTCGTAGCACGCGCGCGCTTCATCGGGCGCCTTTGGCTCAAAATTGTCGTCGTCCACCTCCGTGACCACCAGTCTAGTAGTCCTGAGTTTGTTAGGAAGACATTGCCTCTTTGCTTTCGGTTCTACACCGGCTCCGCTCCCCCAGGCAGCACCGGTCTCAGTCTCAGCGCCGGTCTCGATGCCGGTCTGAGTCTCAGCGCCGGTCTGAGTCTCAGCGCCGGTCCCAGTCTTAGCACCGGTCTGCGTGTCGGTCTCAGTCCCCGATGCCACCGGTGGGCCCAACAACAACATCAGTTGATCGTCGGTAAGGCTAGAAAATTCGTCTGCCGCCCGGTAGACGTCGTCGCAATCACCAGAACCCTGTCATTCATTGTTTCTAGCCATGTTTCCTATGATTAAATCTAGTCAATTAATTCTAGACCTAATAAAATGAATAATGACATAAAAAGGCCTATTGTTTTGCAGGAATGTTGACTCCTTCCTGGTGCGGCAAATCCCGGGCACTCGTTATGTCCTAGTTTGTAGCACAAGTCATGCCGAAATTCACGGAAAATTTCAGCATGACCTTTCCTAAAAAGTGGACAAATCGAGAACCTGAAATTTGCCGGAACAGAAATGAATCAACTTCCAGCAAAACATAGTCCACTCAGCTTCATTCCCTGGAAACAGTGTTCAAATATCCCTCTTCGACACCGCAACACATGTCCAAATATACACGAGCAACCACATGTCAAAATTTCACAAGCTAATTCAAAAACAAAGTGTAGAAGAAAATTCATGTAACTACTAATAGAAAAAAATTCAGTTAAATTTAGTGCTCTATAATGATGAAAGGAAAAAAAATTCAGTTAACTACTAATTTCATTCATTTAGGTTATTCATTTAACATCACCTAATTAACCAATTGTACCACTACTACTAGCAGCACTACTAACCTAATTAACCTAGCAAAACTCTAGTGCCCTAACTGAAAAACATCTAATTAACATCTACTAGTACCACTATTGCCCTAACCTAATTAACATCTACTAGTATCACTATATACTATACAAGCAGCATCTACCCTAATTAAACCCTACTGCCCTAACTAACTTTTGTTGTAAACCAAATTTTTTGCTCTAAACTAATTTTTGCTCTAACATCTACTACTTAACATCCTTTACTCTAAACTAAATTTTTTGCTATAAACAAACTTTTGCTCTACTAATTTTTTTCTCTAAAATGCAGAGAGAGAGGAGTCGGGGGGAGGGGTGGGGGACTTACAGAGATGGGAGAGACGGTGGTTGGGAGGTGCTCGGTGACGGAGGTAGGGGCGGAGAGGGCGGGCTCGGGCACGGGCAACGGCGGTCCTGGGCGGGCTCGGGCGGCGGTGAGGTGGAGGGCGCCGATGGTGACATCGAGGGCGGCCTCGGGCGGCGGCGGTGAGGCTGAGGGCGGCCTCGGGCGGCGGCGGTGAGGATGACGGCGGCCTCGGGGACAAATGGTGAGGTTGCGGGCGTCCACGCCGGCAGGAGACGGCGGCGAAGTGGGGCGACGGCGAATTGGGGAGACGGCGGCAAGGGCGAGTGATTTGGGGAAGAAGTGTGGTGGCCGGAGGGCGGGGAGGGGGGGGGGACCGCTGTTTAAGTGAAACGTAACGGTAGCGCGTTTACGAAATGTGCTATAACTAAGTTAGCTACAACACGTTTCCTGAAACACGCTACTGCTATTCCTTTCTCCTTTTTCCCTTTTTCCTTTTATTTTTCTTTACATTTTATTTTTTCCTTTCTTCTTTTTCTATTTCTTTCATTTTCATTTACTTTTCTACTTGTTTTTCACTTTATTTTATTTCCGTTAGCAGCAGCGCCTTACACGTAAGCGCGCTACAGCTAAGGAGAGTAGCAGTAGCGATGGGCCAGTATACGCGCTACTGCTAGGTTGGGGTAGCCATGTGCGCCCAGTTCAAACATAGCAGCAACGCTTTTCGCTTGTACGCGCTACTGCTAAAGTCATAGCAGTAGCGCGGTTTATTTACGCGCGCTGCTACTAAGTAGCAGTAGCGTTTTATTTTGTACAGCGCTACTGGTAACATTCTGTGTATAAGGTTTTCCCTAGTAGTGCGTTGTCGCTGCGAACCTTCTTGATCTTCACTTCAAATTGATTTTGGGCCTTCCTAGCAAAGTTTTTGAAGATCTTTTGGACCTGCGATTTATCATCGAGAAAGAACACCCATGTAAATCTTGAAAAATCATCAACTATAACTAGACCAAAAGAATTTCCACCGAGACTTTTGTAAGTGCTGGGACCAAAGAGATCCATATGGAGTAGCTCGAGTGGCCTCCTTGTGGTCATGATGTTCTTCACGGGATACCTTCCTGCAACCTGTTTACCTGCTTGACAAGCGCTGCAAAGTCTATCCTTATCAAATATGACATCATTAACTCCAAGGATATGATTTCCTTTAATAAGCTTGTCAAGGTTTCTCATGCCAACATGACCCAATCGTCTATGCCATAACCAACCTTTAGAGGATTTAGCAATAAAGCAAGTTCTAGGTTGAGCCTTTTTAGTGAAATCAACAATGTATAGATCACTTCTACATACACCGGTAAAGACCATTTTATGATTATTTCTACGAAACACTTGGCAATCTACTTCAGTAAATAGGACGTTGAAACCGAAATCAGCAAGTCTAGATACTGAAAGTAAGTTGTAACCAAGAGATTCAACGAGCATGATATTTTGTATGGAGCTATCATGTGATATGGCCACCTTACTGATGCCAACCACCTTACCCTTTGAGTTGTCACCGAAAGTGACATACTTTCGAGGACCATCATTTTTAGCAAGCTCACGAAACATATCTTTATCTCCGGTCATGTGATCGGTGCATCCACTATCAAGGACCCATTCCTTTCCTCCTGCCATATATCCCCGAAGATTTGCCATAAGACCAAAGTGTCTCATTGCATCATCAAGATTGAAGTCACTATCATCATCCTCATCATACTATCCATGTTCAACATCGTCATGTGGTGGATCAAATCCTAGAGAGGGTGATTCGTTAGAGTGAGTTTGACAATGATCTTGCTTATGAATTTTTATAGCTTCGGAAATAATATCACTAATCATTCCAACATCTCCTTTGGCATGCATAAGGTTTGTAAGCTCAAACAAACAATCACCAAACATAGGATCACTAGAATTCATCTTACTCAAGGCAATAGACTTATGGAGAATTTCATCAAGATTTTTCAGGGAATAATTTGGAAAACGTTCCTCAAGAAATTTCCATATGGTGTAAGCACACTTAAGAGTAGGCAGACATCCAATCAAGTTTCTAGGCAAGCCTCTAGTGATAAGTTCAACAGTTCTAAGATTGCGAATCATGTCAATTGACTCATCAATGGTAGGATGCATAGGATCAACATGAGGTGCACAAGGGCTAGCAATGTACTTGTTCAAATGATATTGATTGAAAATCACAAGCATCTCATTTTTTCACTCATGAAAGTACTCTCCATCAAGTATAGGCACTCTATGTCTAATACTCCCAATAGTAGACTCATCCATCTTCCTCCAATGGTGTCTAAACCAAAGCAATGGAGACCAAAGCTCTTATACCAATTGAAAGGATCGAGAAGAGGTGTCTAGAGGGGGGTGATTAGACACTAAGTACCAAAAGTTGCAGTTTTTAATTTCTTTAAGTTTAAGTGGAATTTAGGCACAAGTTTAACACTCACAATAAATATCAAGCAAGCATGCAAAGAGTATATGAGCAGCGGAAAGTAAAGCATGCAACTTGCAAGAATGTAAAGGGAAGGGTTTGGAGGATTCAAACGCAATTGGAGACACGGATGTTTTTGTCGTGGTTCCGATAGGCGGTGCTATCGTACATCCATGTTGATGGAGACTTCAACCCACGAAGGGTAACGGTTGCGCGAGTCCATGGAGGACTCCACCCATGAAGGGTCCACGAAGAAGCAACCTTGTCTATCCCACCATGGCCGTCGCCCACAAAGAACTTGCCTCACTAGCGGTAGATCTTCACGAAGTAGGCGATCTCCTTGCCCTTACAAACTCCTTGGTTCAACTCCACAATCTTGTCGGAGGCCCCCAAGTGACACCTAGCCAATCTAGGAGACACCACTCTCCAAGAAGTAACAAATGGTGTGTTGATGATGAACTCCTTGCTCTTGTGCTTCAAATGATAGTCTCCCCAACACTCAACTCTCTCTCACAGGATTTGGATTTGGTGGAAAGAAGATTTGAGTGGAAAGCAACTTGGGGAAGGCTAGAGATCAAGATTCATATGGTAGGAATGGAATATCTTGGCCTCAACACATGAGTAGGTAGTTCTCTCTCAGAAAATGTATGCTGGAAGTGTAGGCACGTTCTGATGGCTCTCTCCACGAATGAAGAGGAGGTGGAGGGGTATATATGGCCTCCACACAAAATCTAACCGTTACACAAAACTTACCAAACTTAGTGGGACTGAATTGAGAAACTCGATCAGACCGATTTAGCAAATCTAGTGACCGTTAGGATTTTCGGTGGGACTGACATGCAACTCGGTAGGACCGATATGGTTAGGGTTAGGGCATAACGTAATCTCGGTGAGACCGATTACACAAACTCGGTAGGACCGATTTTGGTAATAAGCTAACCAGAGAGTCGGTCAGGCAAACTCGATTTGACCAATTACACAAACTCGGTGGGACCGATTTTGGTAATTAGTTAACTAGAGAGTTTGCATTGTAATCGCGGTAGTACCGATTGCTCAAAGTCGGTGAGACCGATTTTGGTAATGGACATACACAGAGAGATTACAATCCCATCTCGGTGAGACCGAGATCCCTATCGGTGAGACCGATTTGCCTAGGGTTTGTGGCAGTGGCTAAGACATCTGAACTTGGTGGCTCCGGATAGAAAGAATCGGTAGGGCCGAGTTAGACTTTTTGGTTTAGGACATATGTGGATGTGGGAAAGTATTTGAGGGCTTTGGAGCATATCACTAAGCACTTTGAGCAAGCAAGCCATTAAGCAACACCTCATCCCCTCTTGATAGTAATGGCTTTTCCTATAGACTCAATGTGATCTTGGATCACTAAAATAGAAAATGTAGAGTCTTGATCTTGGAGCTTTAGCCAGTCCTTTGTCCTTAGCATCTTGAAGGGGTTCCACATCCTCTAGTCCATGCCACTCCATTGTTGAACTTGTCTGAAACATACTAGGTAAAAGTGTTCGTCCTATAAGCGATATGTTGACATTAATTACCAAAACCACCCAGGGAGCACTTGTGCTTTTAGTTTGTGTTTGCCTCATGTGCATATGGGCAGTGTTTTCCCCTAGATCTTATTATATTCTGTTTTCTCATGTTTTCTAAACCCATCATATGCCTCCGAGACGCGACAATGGATTTGCTTTCCCACCGGCGCTCACCCAGTTTATCCAGCAGCAGAATGCATTGATGCAAATCCTAGTCCAGAATCAGAATCAGGGGAACAACAACAACAACAACCCACCACCACCACCACCTGTTGATCAATTAGCCCGTTTTCTAAGGCTGAATCCACCAGTGTTCTCTAGTAGCACCGAGCCCATAGTTGCAGATGATTGGCTCTGCAAGATTGGAAGGGAGATGACCAGTTCAGGACGCATCGATGCTGAGAGAGTGCGATTTTCCGCACATCAGCTTGATGGACCCGCAACATCATGATGGGAGAATTTCACAGCCACTTACCCCATCGACACTGTCACATGGGACCAGTTTCAGCAAACTTTTCGTACTTCCCATGTTTCAGCAGGAGCTATGGCCATGAAGAAGCGCGAGTTTCGCAACTTACGCCAAGGAGGACGCAAAGTGGGCCAGTATGTGGATGATTTTAGTAAGTTAGCGCGTTATGCCCCAGATGACGTCGCTATAGATGCAGCTAAGCAGGAGAAGTTTCTGGAAGGACTGAATGATGATCTGAGCATGCAGTTGATGGTGGCAACCTTCAACAATTGCCAGGAGTTGGTAGATAGAGCTCTCATGATTGAAGGGATGCAGCAGCATATTGACCACCGCAAGAGGAAGTATGGACAAGGGAAGTACAATTCTGGAGCTCAGCAGAGACCCCGTTTTACCCTGAACTTGGGAGGACCCCATCAACATAACCATGGAGGTCACAATCACAATGGAGAGAGTTCTAGCAACCATAGTGGCCCCAAGAATGGGAATGATAATGGAGGAAGCAACGGCCAGAACCGTTCCAACCCAGCAACGCCCACCAAGAAGGATCTAAGTCACATTACTTGTTTCAAGTGCGGGAAGAATGGACATTACGCCACGGAGTGTTCTGAAGCTTAGAATGGAAATGGCAATGGAAGCTCTGGGAAGAAGCCCAACCCTTTCAACAGGGGACAAGTGAACCACGTTAGCGTGGAGGAGGTTGAAGCACAGCCAGATACAGTAATAGGTAAGTTATTGGTTAAGTCATTTACTGCAATCGTTCTTTTTGATATTGGTGCATCGCATTCATACATATCAAGGGGATTTGTGAATAAGTTTAAACTGCCAACCCAAGCCCTTAGGTCACCCATGTTAGTAACCTCTCCAGGAGCAGAGTATATGGCTAGCCTATGGTATGATCGGTTACCATTAAGGATTGGTAACTACGTGTTCCCCTCAGACCTAATAGTATTGGAGTCACAAGGAATGTATGTGATATTAGTCATGGATTGGTTATCAAAGTATGGAGGGAACATTGACTGTGCCAGTAAGTCGATTTTGCTCACCACCCCAGAAGGAAGAAGGATCAAATATGTATCCCGGCATGTGCCGAAGAGGACTCAAGTGAATTCCTTATTAGGAGTTGTACAGGAGGAAGTACCAGTGGTGAAGGATTTCCTTGATGTATTTCTAGAGGAGTTGCTAGGCATGCCACCGGATAGAGACATTGAGTTTTTGATTGAGCTTTTGCCAGGCACAAGGCCAATATCTAAGAGACCGTACAGGATGCCCGCAAAGGATTTGGAGGAAATTAAGAAGCAGATTAAGGAGTTACTGTATAAAGGCTACATTCGCCCAAGCTCGTCACCTTGGGGATCACCAGTGCTTCTAGTGGAGAAGAAGGATGGGTCGTTAAGGATGGTTGTTGATTATCGTGGATTGAATGAAGTGACGATCAAGAACAAGTACCCACTGCCGATGATCAACGATTTGTTTGACCAGTTGCAAGGAGCTAAAGTATTTTCCAAGATTGATGTACGATCAGGATACCACTAGCTGAAGATTCGAGAGCAGGATATACCTAAGACAACTTTTACCACCAGGTATGGGCTATATGAGTATACCGTTATGTCATTTGGTCTGACTAACGAGCCTGCCTATTTCATGAACATGATGAACAAGGCGTTTATGGAGTTTTTGGATAAGTTCGTCGTGGTGTTCATTGTGTTGGGGAACATAGCAGAAATCAAAAAAATTCTACGCATCACCAAGATCAATCTATGGAGTAATCTAACAACGAGGTGAAGGAGAGTGCATCTACAGACCCTTGTAGATCGCTAAGCGGAAGCGTTCAAGTGAACGGGGTTGATGGAGTCGTACTCGTCGTGATCCAAATCACCGATGATCCTAGTGCCGAACGGATGGCACCTCCGCGTTCAACACACGTACGGAACGGTAATGTCTCCCATGCCTTGATCCAGTAAGGAGGAGGGAGGGGTTGAGGAAGAGAGTCCAACAGCAGCACGACGGCGTGGTGGTGATGGAGTGGCAGTTCTCCGGCAGGGCTTCGCCAAGCTCACGCGGAGGAGGAGAGGTATTGGAGGGGAGGGGTTGCGCCAGGTTCAAGGGTGTGGCCGCCCTCCCACCCCTTCACTATTTATAGGCGGGGAGAGATGGGGCCGGCCCCCCTAGATCTCATCTAGGGTTGGGGGCGGCGGCCAAGGGGGGGAGGAGTGCCTCCCAAATCAAGTGGAGGCCCTCCCCCTTAGGGTTTATCCTCTCCCATGCGCATGGGCCTTGGGGGGGCTGGTGCCCTTGGCCCATTAAGGCTAGGGCACCCCCTTACAGCCCATGCTTTTGTATTGGACATGGTGGAACATTTTACGGACCTCCGGACCCCTCCGGAATCCTCCGGAACATTCTGGAAGCTTCCCGGTACAATACCGGAAAAAACCGAACTTTTCCCAGAACCCGAACAACAACTTTCCACATATAAATCTTTACCTCCGGACCATTCCGGAACTCCTCGTGACGTCCGGGATCTCATCCGGGACTCTGAACAACATTCCGTAACCACGTACATCTATTCCCTATAACCCTAGCATCATCAAACCTTAAGTGTGTAGACCCTACGGGTTCGGGAGACACGTAGACATGACCGAGATAACTCTCCGTCCAATAACCAATAGCGGGATCTGGATACCCATGTTGGCTCCCACATGTTCAACGATGATCTCATCGGATGAACCACGATGTCGAGGATTCAATCAATCCCGTATACAATTCCCTTTCTCTAGCGGTATAGTACTTGCCCGAGATTCGATCGTCGGTATCCTGATACCATGTTCAATCTCGTTACCGGCAAGTCTCTTTACTTGTTCCGTAACACATCATCCCGTGATCAACCCCTTGGTCACATTGTGCACATTATGATGATGTCCTACCGAGTGGGCCCAGAGATACCTCTCCATCACACGGAGTGACAAATCCCAGTCTCGATTCATGCCAACCCAACAGACACTTTCGGAGATACCCGTAGTGCACCTTTATAGCCACCCAACTATGTTGTGACGTTTGGTACACCCAAAGCATTCCTACGGTATCTGGGAGTTGCACAATCTCATGGTCTAAGGAAATGATACTTGACATTAGAAAAGCTTTAGCATACGAACTACACGATCTTTGTGCTAGGCTTAGGATTGGGTCTTGTCCATCACATCATTCTCCTAATGATGTGATCCTGTTATCAACGACATCCAATGTCCATGGTCAGGAAACCGTAATCATCTATTGATCAACGAGCTACTCAACTAGAGGCTTACTAGGGACATGGTGTTGTCTATGTACCCACACATGTATCTGAGTTTCCTATCAATACAATTATAGCATGGATAATAAACGATTATCATGAACAAGGAAATATAATAATAATAACTAATTTATTATTGCCTCTAGGGCATATTTCCAACAGTCTCCCACTTGCACTAGAGTTAATAATCTAGTTCACATCGCCATGTGATTAACACTCACAGGTCACATCGCCATGTGACCAACATCAAAAGAGTTTACTAGTGTCACTAAACTAGTTCACATCATCATGTGATTAAGACTCAATGAGTTCTAGGGTTTGATCATGTTTTGCTTGTGAGAGAGGTTTTAGTCAACGGGTCTGCAACATTCAGATCCGTATGTACTTCGCAAATCTCTAGGTCATATTGAAAATGCTGCTTCCACACTTCACTTGGAGCTATTCCAAATGGTCGCTCCACTATACGTATCCAGTTTTCTACTCAGAGTCATTCGGATAGGTGTTAAAGCTTGCATCGACGCAACTCTTTACGTCGAACTCTTTATCACCTCCATAACCGAGAAACATATTGTCGGTGTCAAAACCGGCGGATCTCGGGTAGGGGGTCCCGAACTGTGCGTCTAGGCGGATGGTAACAGGAGACAAGGGACACGATGTTTTACCCAGGTTCAGGCCCTCTTGATGGAGGTAAAACCCTACGTCCTGCTTGATTGATATTGATATTGTGGATGTTTACAAGAGTGGATCTACCACGAGATCAAGGAGGCTAAACCCTAGAAGCTAGACTATGGTATGATTGTAATGGTTGTTGTTGTTGTTGTCCTACGGACTAGAGCCATCCGGTTTATATAGACACCGGAGAGGGCTAGGGTTACATAGAGTCGGTTACAATGGTAGGAGATCTACGTATCCGTATCGCCAAGCTTGCCTTCCACGCCAAGGAAAGTCCCATCCGGACACGGGACGAAGGCTTCAATCTTGTATCTTCATAGTCTTGGAGTCCGGTCGATGATGATAGTCCGGCCGATGATAGTTCGGCTGATGATGGTAGTCCGGCTATCCGGACACCCCCTAATCCAGGACTCCCTCAGTAGCCCCTGAACCAGGCTTCAATGACGATAAGTCCGGCGCGTATATTGCTTGGCATTGCAAGGCGGGTTCCTCCTCCGAACGATAGAAGATTGTGAACACCAGGATAGTGTCCGGCTCTGCAAAATAAATTCCACATTCCACCGTAGAGAGAATAATATATACACAAGTTCAATCTGCTGACATTTTTTGCAGCATGACATCATGCCACTACCAAGCCATTACTTGAATCGTTTTTTACTCTACCACCTTAGCGCATTTAGCGAAGCGGTTTCCTTGGCACGTCTTGTCGAAGCAGAGATCGTGTTCCCCCTTAATCTGGGATTCTCATCAATACGGACGTGGGTAACCCAACCGCGCCCGTCGCCACGCCCCCTCTATCGAAGGTGAGTCCCAAACGGTCATGAAGACGGCTCTCAGTATTCTCCCTCTTTATAACGGGACCAAGGCTTGTTTCTTTTCTTCAATCCTCCATCGAATCCTCTCCCCGCTCCAAGTTCCAGCACCTCGAGCTCCAGATTCGAGCGCTTCGGACCTTCAACGATGTCCGGTTCCGACCTCCAGGGCCGGTGGATGCCCTCCTCCGTCACGGAGGAGGACGTGCTAAAGCTGCGGGAGGCCAAGTACCTGGCTTATGAGATTTCGCACAGGTTGCTTGCCGAAGGGCAGGCCATCCCCACCCCCGAGCCCGGCGAGTATGTCGTTTTTGTATCCCACCTCCGTCGGGGTTTAGGCTTCCCGATGGATCCTTTTGTGAGAGGTCTCATGTTTTACTATGGGTTGGAATTCCACGATTTGGCTCCGGAGTACATCCTCCATATTTCCGCATTTATTGTCGTCTGCGAAGCCTTCCTCCACGTCACCCCTCACTTCGGCCTGTGGCTGACCTTCAATGTGGCGCCGAAGATGATCGGGGGCTGTCAAGCGGAGTGCGGCGGGGCGGCCATAAGTAGGAGGGCCGATGCCCCGTGGCCCGCTGGCTCCTTCCAAGAGGAGCTCGGCCCGTGGCAGCAAGAGTGGTTCTATATTACCGTTTCGAGGGGCTGCAGACAAAAGCCGCCGCCCTTATTCCGCCCGGGACCCCCACGACAGTTGATGTCGTGGATCAACCAAGGGCTCAACTGGGGGCCGTCAAAGGACGTGCCCCTACTGCAGGGCTGGATTCGAGATCTCCAAACGAGGGAGGTTGATATGGTGGTGGTAATGCAGGTTATGCTGATTAGGCGTCTCCCGCCCTGCAAACGCCGCCCTCTCCGGCTGTGGGAGTTCAATCCGGAGGGCCCACAGATTCTTCAACACTTCATGGGTATGACACCCCTGGAGATGTACAAATTATTCTTCGGATCGCAAGAGGCGCGTCCGAAATGGACCGAGGATGCTGGCCTAAGCTGCAATCGCCTGGATACTCAAGTAAGTAGTTCCAAGTCCGGACATACCGTTTGTTTGCGTTTCGATGATTCGCCTTATGACCAATTTCCTTCTAAACAGGAGTGGATAGCGGAAGCAAAATTGATATGGTGTCCAGCCCCCCTCCCCGAGACCGCGCTGGATTCCATGCTGGTCCGGATGCTTGAGGTTGCGCCTCAAGAGGAAGGCGAAGGGGAAAGCAGGAAAGCTACTGCCTCGCCTAAGGAGGCTCTTGAAAGAGGGGGGATCGAGAATCCCTCCCTCCAAGGGGAGAAGAGGACTGCCTCCGAGGACCTGGGGGCAAAAGCCCCTAAACGGGGGAAGAAATCTTCGCCAGAGGGTCCTGCGTCCGGGGAGGCCCCGGCCACACAATCTCCCTTAAAGAATCAGCCCTCCAACGAGCCGTAAGTAGAAAGAAAGGAGTTTTATAATAAGGGACATCCCTATTTGTGCTTCTGATGATAACTAAAGTTTTTACCTTGTAGTTCGGATCTCCGTCCTTCGCAAATGAGCTCGTCTTCGGGGGACCTCCGTCCGGAGATGATGGAGAGCGAGACGCCTCCGTCCGGGGCGCCGTCGGATAGGGCGGATGAGCCTGAAGTGTCGTCACGGAGGGAGCCCCCTGGTTTGGCAAAGTCGGATAGTTTGGCGCCAACTGGTGTACGGCTGAAGGATCTGCTTGAGAAGGCATCTATCTCAGAAGATCACCACGCATTGATGAGCATGGTGATTGAAAGGATTTCGTCCGCCGAAGGCGGGTTGCATAATGCCGTCAGGAGTTTGCTGGCGGGGTTTGAGGTACGTAAAAATGACACACCTTTTAACAGTTTTGCATATAGAATGTGCCCTGTATAGATAGTAGCCCCTGAGACTCGGTAGGTTGTCGAAATCGACAGTGTGCCGAGGATCAAAATCGCAGGTTTAAATTTCCGTCGTGCCGATGCAGGTGGCGGGTCGTCCGGGGGCCAGCTGGACTGATGGAGTTGCTGAACTAAAGCGGCAACTCGCTGTTGCGGATGCGGACATCACGCTCGTCAACAGGCGACTTGATGAGTCGCAAGGTAAGTGTTTCTGTGCGGTCACTTGGTAAGGGAGCCGAAGCCAGCTCCTTACAACATGTGTGTGAAATGCAGATAGTGCCGCTGCTGTGGAGAGCCTTCGGACCGAACTTGCTCAAGCCAAGGAGCAGGCTAGAAGGAGTAATGCGGCGGCCTTGAGGGCGGCCAAGGAGTTAGCGGCCGAAAGGGTCGCAAACTACCGGAGCAGGGAAGAGATGGCCGAAATGGCCGTGAAGTTAAAAGATGCTACCGACCGCAATGAGGCTCTTGGGAAGGAGCGCCTAGCGGGGCAAGAAGACCTGGGGAAGGCCACCGCCAAAGCCAAGGATGCCCGCTCTGCAATGCGGGCTACAAAGGAAGAGCTGCGCCAGGCCGGAGATATTGTAGCTGGCAAGCCTTTTCTGCTGCGCCGAAGGTTTACGGATCCAAAGTATGCTCATCTGGGCCAACTGTGGGGTCCAGAGGACCCTTATATGGACTTAGCAGCGAGTGCGTCGGATGTCGTTGTGCATTTTCGAAGCCAGAAGGATCACAAGACGGAAGAGCTGTTTTGGTCTCAATTCCATAGTCCGGAGTGTTCACTTCCGCTGACCGACCGTTTGGTCGAGTGGGCTGAGCTAAATAGGTTGTCCAGGCTTGCTATGACGGATATAGTGACCCATGTCTGGCCGGATAGGCCCGAGCTGAAGAGTTACTTTGGCTTATTGCAGCAATTTCTTGGGGCGGTGCCGCATATCAAGGCGATGATGCGGTCGGCCTGCATAGAGGGTGCGCAGATAGCGCTCGCCCGTCTGAAGACACATTGGACAGAGATGGATGCCTCCGCTGTTGCGACCCCGTGTTCGGACGATAACCGGTTACCCGCCGAGAACTATTTTGGCGAAGTGCTGCGTGGTGCTCGTGTAATAGAGTCGCAGTGCTCAAAAAACGTTACGTTTGAATGAACGTTTTTATGATGTAAAACAATATTTATGATGTAAGCGCCTTTTATACTTGTGCATTCATGTAATAGAATATCTCCTATGCGGCCGTTCATGTATACGTGTGTATAACCTGAAAGATGGCAGTCGTCGGCTTCAGCCCCCACGCACAAGGTGTGGGGGTGTTCGCAAAAAATAGCGCGCTTTCACACTTAATCCGACGTCTCGGTCCTGTAAAGGAGGTGGTAGCATAGCAAACGAGGCAACCGGACTATAATGCTTGATCACTTTCACTTAGCCATGGAGTTCGAGGGTGGGGCTACGACATAGCCCCTGGGGGCACCGCACTCTCCGAATTTGGGGCGCGTATGTGCCTGACCGAGAAACGGCCCTTCGTCAAAGCAGAGGAATTCTAAACATTCCCATGGTTGATCGAGTGGTTGACCAGTCTCTAGATGTATCATGACAGTCAGTTTTCGGCTTTCTCTACTGAGGTGCTCACCCAGCCGAACTGGGGCACAATCGCAGTAGTTCTCCCGGTGCCGCGTTAGCCGGTGATACGGAACGTAAGGCAGCAAAACACAGGAGCCGGGCAAACCCAACATTTGACCAAAGACATGATTCGGAGCTGATGCATATAAGGCCTAACTCGAGATGCCGAACACTCCCGAAGGTGTTTGGTCTTTACAATAGCGGGCAAAACAATGCCCTAAGCCCCTTGTGTCCAGGTACGGGCAAGTTCTTCTGGCGCGGCCGATGCCAAAACGCCAGTCTCCACTCTGGTTATAATGAGAAACCAGGGGATTATAGCAACAAGAGACAGTAAGAAAGGTTTACGTAGGGTCTTAGTCTGAAAAGAGTCCTTGCAATGGGTCCCTATTGCACGTCTGCACCTGTGTCTCCGTTGTGCCGTATCCTGGACGGGTGTGCACGCTGTTCATCTGTAAAAAGAGAGGAACTTAGTTTGAAAAGAAATCGTGCGAGAAAGTGCATAAAAAATTGAAATATAGATTAATAAAGTTGAGCCTATGCTAGCTCATTATGGCTTATATGTACAAACCCTTGCGAAGGGGTGTGCGGCTAGGTAGCCCCTAGCTTATTTATTCCGGACTCGTCCAGCCGTGTCCGGGGTCTCAGGCGACCTTTTAATGAAATGATGCCACGTGGACCGGGCATTTTAAGCGTAAGAGACGCGTAATGTGGTATTGCATTGAAGCGGACGAAAGCTTCCTGTCCCAGTGATGCTTGATAGCTACTTTTAAATGGGGCGACATGAAAGGTTAGCTTTTCTCGTCGGAAGTTGTCAGGTGACCCGAACACAACTTCTAGTAATAATGAACCTGTGCACCTGGCGTAAGGGCCTGGCGCCACTCCTTTGAAGGAAGTGCGGCTATGCCGAATTGTAGTAGGGTCTATCCCAACTTGCGGATTGTGTCCGGATATAGGAGGTTTGTGTCACAGCCGCCGTCCATCAAAACATGCGTGAATTGTAGTCCGTCTATTATGGGATCCGATATCAGGGCAGTCTATCCTGCGTTCCGGATACTTCTGGACTAATCCAGATGGTCGAAAGTGATTGGTTTTGACATCCAATCTCGGTGTCCCGCTGGGGTGGACCGTGCGACACTTGTCTTAGCGAGTGCCGTGTTGGTTTTCCGTACTATCACATGAAGCGAGTTTACTGTTTTGACTTCTTGTGGGAAAGTCTTTTGACTTCCGGTGCTCTGCTGATGGGGTTCGTCATCGTCCTCGCTTGGCGCATCGAGCCCCTTGTGTCCGGCGTTGAGTCTGCCGGACTGTTTAAGAACCCAACAATTTCGGTTGGTATGGTTTGCAGGCCTTCCGGAGGTACTGTGGATTTGACATATCCGATCTAAAATTTTGTTTAAATTTGATAGCTCGTCGCTGTTGTCCTTAAGAGGCAGTGTTTTATTGTTTGGCCGCGAGCTTTTGAATCCGGCGTTGACCGTCGTGCCCTTTGGGCTTTTTTCTTTATTCCGGCGCTGATCTTTCCTGCGCCGTGATTTTCCGTTTCCATCTCTGACCTCGAATGTACTTGGGTCGCTGGTGTTGCATCTTGCTAGCCAGCTGTCTTCTCCTGCGCAAAAGCGCGTCATGAGGCTTGTTAGCGCGGCCATTGTTCTTGGCTTCTCTTGGCCGAGGTGTCTGGCGAGCCATTCGTCTCGGACGTTGTGTTTAAGAGCTACTAAGGCTTCCGCGTCTGGACAGTCAACTATTTGGTTCTTTTTGGTAAGGAACCTGTTCCGGAATTTGCGCGCTGACTCTCCGGGCTGTTGGGTTATATGACTCAGATCGTCTGCATCCGGTGGGCGGACATAAGTCCCTTGAAAATTTGCTCTAAACGCGTCCTCAAGCTCTTCCCAACTTCCAATAGTGTTTTCTGGGAGGCTTTTGAGCCAATGCCGAGCTGGCCCTTTGAGCTTGAGGGGTAGGTATTTTATGGCATGGAGATCATCTCCTCTAGCCATGTGTATGTGTAGTATGTAATCTTCTATCCAGACTCCGGGGTCTGTTGTGCCATCGTATGCCTCTATGTTTACGGGTTTGAACCCTGCTGGAAATTCATGATCCAGCACCTTCGGTAAAACATAGCGGGTGTGCGGCGCCCCTGTATTTGGGTGTGCCGCTGTCTTCAAACACTTGTCGTGTTGTGTTACTTCCTGGGGTCCTCTTTTTTGGCCCGTAGATGGACCTAGTTGGGCCGTCCGTTTTCCCAGGATCATAAGTCGGCTTGTGTGCGGCGCCGCTTGTCGCTTTTGGCCTGTCATCTGGCCGTCTATCCGGCCAGGCGGCCTCTTTATTTTTTGACTGTGAGGGCTCTATGGCTTCCTCGTCAAATTCTGGCAGCAACTTGCGCTTCGGGTAGCCCTTTGTTTGATGGCCATTGCCATATTTGTCTGCGGTCTTGAGTACTTTGCTCCACTTCATTCTGAGTATGTCTTCCGCTGTTTTGAGCTTCCGTTTTTCCTTCTTCAAACTTCTTGCAGTGGCGACGAGTCTTTTGTGAAGGTTCTTATGCTCCGGTGTTGTGTCCGGACTGTTGATTGCTCCGTGAAGGGGTTGATTATCCGGTTCGTCCTGTTCGGATGGTTGCTTGGTTGTATGTTCGTCGTCCGCTGGTTTGCCCTGCTCTATCGCTGGGTCGTTAGGAATGCTTCTTTGATCGAGGCGGGACTTAGGGCGGCGTCTACGTCGCCGTTTTGGTTGTTTATCGGCGGGATTATCCTCTGCCGCGTCCCGTTGTTCCTCGTTATCGCTTCCCTTTGGGGTGTCCACCATATGTATATCATGTGACGAGGTGGCCTTCCAGTGCCCTGTAGGCGCTGGTTCTTGATTGTCTCCAGCATCGTCGCCCATACCGTTGATGTCTTCGGAGTCGTAGTTTAGCACGTCGGTTTGATCGTCGACGGTGGCTACGAAGTGGGTGGTGGGTGGGCTCTGAATTTCTTCATTGTCCGTGTCCCGACCATCTTGGCCGTAGTTCGGCCAGGGCTCTCCGGATAGTGAGAGATGCTTCAGCGAATTTAAGATATCGCCAAAGGGTGAGTGCTGAAAGGTGTCCGCAGCGGTGAATTCCATGATCGGCGCCCAATCGGATTCGACTGGCAGGGGCGCAGGAGGTTCGGAGTCCGGCAGGGGGTCCGGCACCTCGGAGTCATGGGCTTTATGCGGGACAAGGTAAGTGTTCGGCTCCATCGCCGTAGAACTTGCAGCTCCCGAGGCGGTGTCCAGCCATCCGTCCTCGATCTGAGCGATCGGCTCCGGACTATGGGTCGGAGCGGATTCGTGTGCGGCCTCCAAGGTGTTGTCCGGCGACAGAGTTAGGTCATGCCCATCGTGACAGCGCGGCACGCTCGGCTGTGGCTCAGATCCATCGAAGATCAAGTCCCCGCGGATATCGGCCGTGAAGTTTAGGCTTCCAAACCTGACCTGACGGCCAGGGGCGTAGCTTTCGATCTGCTCCAGATGGCCAAGTGAGTTGGCCCGCAGCGCGAAGCCGCCGAATACGAAGATTTGTCCGGGGAGAAAAGTCTCACCCAGGACTGCGTTGTTGTCGATTGAAGAGGCCATCCAGCCTATCGGTGACGACACAGAGGAACTCTCAATGAAAGCACCAATGTCGGTGTCAAAACCGGCGGATCTCGGGTAGGGGGTCCCAAACTGTGCGTCCAGCCGGATGGTAACAGGAGACAAGGGACACGATGTTTTACCCAGGTTCGGGCCCTCTTGATGGAGGTAAAACCCTACGTCCTGCTTGATTGATATTGATATTGTGGATGTTTACAAGAGTGGATCTACCACGAGATCAAGGAGGCTAAACCCTAGAAGCTAGCCTATGGTATGATTGTAATGGTTGTTGTTGTTGTCCTACGGACTAGAGCCATCCGGTTTATATAGACACCGGAGAGGGCTAGGGTTACATAGAGTCGGTTACAATGGTAGGAGATCTACGTATCCATATCGCCAAGCTTGCCTTCCACGCCAAGGAAAGTCCCATCCGGACACGGGACGAAGGCTTCAATCTTGTATCTTCATAGTCTTGGATTCCGGTCGATGATGATAGTCCGGCCGATGATAGTTCGGCTGATGATGGTAGTCCGGCTATCCGGACACCCCCTAATACAGGACTCCCTCACATATCATTATTCCTCTAAGGATAATTTTGACCGCTATCTGGTGATCCACTCCTTGATCACCTTTCTACCCTCTTGCCAGATATGTAGCAAGTCAACATCAGGTGCGGTACATAGTATAGCATACTGTAGAGCCTACGTCTAAAGCATAGGGGATGACCTTCATCCTATCTCTCTTTTTTGTCGTGGTCAAGCTTTAAGTCTTAACTTCATACCTTACATCTCAGGCAAGAACTCCTTCTTTGACTGATCCATCTTGAACACCTTCAAGATCATGTCAAGGTATATGCTCATTTGAAAGTACCATTAAGTGTTTTTGATCTATCCTCATAGATCTTGATGCTCAATGTTCAAGTAGCTTAATCCGGGTTTTCTATTGAAAAACACCTTTCAAATAACCCTATATGCTTTCCAGAAATTCTACATCATTTTTGATCAACAATATGTCAACTACATATACTCATTAGAAATGCTATAGTGCTCCCACTCACTTCTTTGGAAATACAAGTTTCTCACAAACTTTGTATAAACCCAAAATCTTTGATCATCTTATCAAAGTGTATGTTCCAACCCCGAGATGCTTACTCCAGTCCATGGAAGGATCGCTAGAGCTAGCATACCTTTTAGCATCCTTAGGATCGACAAAACCTTTCTGATTGTATCACATACAACCTTTCCTTACGAAGACTGGTAAGGAAACTCGTTTTGACATCCATCTGCCAGATTTCATAAATGCAGCTAATACTAACATGATTCCGACGGACTTAAGCATCGCTACCGATGAGAAAATCTCATCGTAGACAACTCCTTGAACTTGTGAAAAACTCTTCGCCACAAGTCGAGATTCATAGATGATGACATTACCGTCCACGTCCATCTTCTTCTTAAAGATCCATTTATCTCAATGGCTTGCCGACCATCGGGCAAGTCCACCAATGTCCATGCTTTGTTCTGATACATGGATCCTATCTCGGATTTCATGGCTTCTAACCATTTGTCGGAATATGGGCCCACCATCGCTTCTCCATAGCTCGTAGGTTCATTGTTGTCTAGCAACATGACCTTCAAGACAGGATTACTGTACCACTCTGAAGTAGTACGCATCCTTGTCACCCTACGAGGTACGGTAGTGACTTGATCCAAAACTTCATGATCACTATCATAAGCTTCTACTTCAATTGGTGTAGGCGCCACAGGAACAACTTCATGTGCCCTGCTACACACTAGTTGAAGTGATGGTTCAATAACCTCATCAAGTCTCCACCATCCTCCCACTCAATTTTCGAGACAAACTTTTTTTTGAGAAAGGACCCGATTCAAGAAACAATCCCTATTGCTTTCGGATCTAAATTAGGAGGTATACCCAACTGTTTTGGGTGTCCTATGAAGATGCATTTTATCCGCTTTGGGTTCGAGCTCATCAACCTAAAACTTTTTCACATAAGCGTCGCAGCCCCAAGCTTTTAAGAAACGACAACTTAGGTTTCTCCAAACCATAGTTCAGACGATGTCATCTCAACGGAATTACGTGGTGCCCTATTAAAGTGAGTGCGGTTGTCTCTAATGCCTAACCCATGAACGATAGTGGTAATTCGATAAGAGACATCATGGTACGCACCATATCCAGTAGGGTGCAACTATGATGTTCGGACACACCATATACTTAGTATCTACTCAAATCATCCGTGAAGTAAGAACATAACGATATCCACTGCGTGCCTTAGCACTCATTGGACTGCACACATCAAAATGTGTTACTTCCAACAAGTTGTTTTCTTGTTCCGTCTTACAGAAAACGAGGCTTTTCAGTCACCTTGCCCATGTGGTATGATTTGCATGTCTCAAGTGATTCAGAATCAAGTGAGTCCAAACGATCCATCTGCATGGAGTTTCTTCATGCGTACATACCAATAGACATGGTTCGCATGTCTCAAACCTTTTCAAAAAACGAGTGAGTCCAAAGATCCATCAACATGGAGCTTTGCATGTGTTTTATACCAATATGACTTACATGGCAGTGCCACAAGTAAGTGGTACTATCATTACTATCTTATATCTTTTGGCACGAACATGTGTATTACTACGATCGGGTTCAATAAACCATTCATTGAAGGTATTATTCAAATAAACAGAGTAACCATTATTCTCCTTAAATGAATAACCATATTGCAATAGACATAATCCAATCATGTTTATGCTCAACGCAAACACCAAATAACAATTATTTAGGTTTAACACCAATCTTGATGGTAGAGAGAGCGTGCGATGCTTGATCACATCAACCTTGGAAACACTTCCAACACATATTGTCAGCTCACCTTTAGCTAGTCTCCGTTTATTCCGTAGCTTGTATTTCAAGTTACTAACACTTAGCAACCGAACCGGTATCTAATACCCTGGTGCTACTAGGAGTACTAGTAAAGTACACACTAACATAACGTATATCCAATATACTTCTATCGACCTTGCCAGCCTTCTCATCTACCAAGTATCTAGGGTAATTCTGCTCTAGTGGCTGTTCCTTTTATTACAGAAGCATCGAGTCTGGGGTTTGGGTTCAACCTTGGGTTTCTTCACTAGAGCAGCAGCTGATTTGTCGTTTCATGGAGTATCCCTTCTTGCCCTTGCCCTTCTTGAAACTAGTGGTTTCACTAACCATCAACAATTGATGCTCCTTCTTGATTTCTACTTTCGCGGTGCCAAACATCGCGAATATTTAAAGGATCATGATATCTATCCTTGATATGTTATAGTTCATCACGAAGCTCTAGCAGCTTGGTGGCAATGACTTTGGAGAAACATCACTATCTCATCTGGAAGATCAACTCCCACTCGATTCAAGTGATTGTTGTACTCAGACAATCTGAGCACAAGCTCAACGATTGAGCTTTTCTCCCTTAGTTTGCAGGCTAAGAGACTCGTCGGAGGTCTTATACATCTTGACATGGGCACAAGCCTGAAATCCCAATTTCAACCCTCGAAACATCTCATATGTTTCGCGACGTTCCGAAATCGTCTTTGGTGCCTCAACTCTAAACCGTTTAACATTACTGAACTATCACGTAGTTATCAAAACGTGTGTGTCAGATGTTCGCAACATCCACAGACGACGTTCGAGGTTCAACACACTCAGCGGTGCATTAAGGACATAAGCCTTCTACGAAGCAACGAGGACAATCCTCAGTTTACGGACCTAGTCCGCATAATTGCTACTATCAACTTTCAACTAAATTTTCTCTAGGAACATATCTAAACAGTAGAACTAAAGCGCGAGCTTACGACATAATTTGCAAAGACCTTTTGACTATGTTCAGGATAATTAAGTTCATCTTATGAACTCCCACTCAGATAGACATCCCTCTAGTCATCTAAGTGATTACATGATCCGAGTCAACTAGGCCGTGTCCGATCATCATGTGAGACGGACTAGTCATCATCGGTGAACATCTTCATGTTGATCGTATCTACCATATGACTCATGCTCGACCTTTCGGTCTCTTGTGTTCCGAGGCCATGTCTGTACATGCTAGGCTCGTCAAGTCAACCTAAGTGTTTCGCGTGTGTAAATCTGGCTTACACCCGTTGTATGTGAACGTTAGAATCTATCACACCCGATCATCACGTGGTGCTTCGAAACAACTAACTTTCGCAACGATGCACAGTTAGGGAGAACACTTTCTTGAAATTTTAATGAGGGATCATCTTATTTACTACCGTCGTTCTAAGCAAATAAGATGCATAAACATGATAAACATCACATGCAATCAAAAAGTGACATGGTATGGCCAATATCATTTTGCTCCTTTTGATCTCCATCTTCGGGGCTCCATGATCATCATCGTCATCGGCATGACACCATGATGTCCATCATCATGATCTCCATCATCGTGTCTCCATGAAGTTGTCTCGCCAACTATTACTTATACTACTATGGCTAACGGCTTTAGCAATAAAGTAAAGTAATTACATGGTGTTGTTCAATGACACGCAGGTCATACAATAAATTAATACAACTCCTATGGCTCCTGCCGGTTGTCATACTCATCGACATGCAAGTCGTGATTCCTATTACAAGAACATGATCAATCTCATACATCACATATATCATTCATCACATACTTTTGGCCATATCACATCACATAGCATACCCTGCAAAAACAAGTTACATGTGCTCTAATTGTTGTTTGCATGTTTTACGTGGCTGCTATGGGTTTCTAGCAAGAACGTTTCTTACCTACGCAAAAACCACAACGTGATATGTCAATTGCTATTTACCCTTCATAAGGACCCTTTTCATCGAATCCGATCCGACTAAAGTGGGAGAGACTGGCACCCGCTAGCCACCTTATGCAACAAGTGCATGTCAGTCGGTGGAACCTGTCTCACGTAAGTGTACGTGTAAGGTCGGTCCGGGCCGCTTCATCCCACAATACCGCGGAAACAAGATTGGACTAGTAACGGTAAGCATATTGAACAAAATCAACGCCCACAACAACTTGTGTTCTACTCGTGCATAGAAACTACACATAGACCTAGCTCATGATGCCACTGTTGGGGAACATAGCAGAAATCAAAAAAATTCTACGCATCACCAAGATCAATATATGGAGTAATCTAGCAATGAGGTGAAGGAGAGTGCATCTACATACCCTTGTAGATCGCTAAGCGGAAGTGTTCAAGTGAACGGGGTTGATGGAGTCGTACTCGTCGTGATCAAATCACCGACGATCATAGTGCCAAACGGACGGCACCTCCGCGTTCAACACACGTACGGAACGGTGACGTCTCCCACGCCTTGATCCAGCAAGGAGGAGGGAGAGGTTGAGGAAGAGAGTCCAACAGCAGCACGATGGCGTGGTGGTGATGGAGTGGCAGTTCTCCGGCAGGGCTTCGCCAAGCTCACGCAGAGGAGGAGAGGTATTGGAGGGGAGGGGCTGCGCCAGGTTCAAGGGTGTGGCCGCCCTCCCACACCTTCACTATTTATGGGTGGGGAGAGATGGGGCCGGCCCCCCTAGATCTCATCTAGGGTTGGGGTGGCGGCCAAGGGGGGGGGAGTGCCTCCCAAGTCAAGTGGAGGCCCTCCCCCTTAGGGTTTCCCCTCTCCCATGCGCATGGGCCTTGGTGGGGCTGGTGCCCCTGACCCATTAAGGCTAGGGCGCCCCCTTACAGCCCATGCTGCTATATTGGACGTGGTGGAACATTTTCCGGGCCTCCGGACCCCTCCGGAACCTTCTGGAAGCTTCCCGGTACAATACCGGAAAAAACCGAACTTTTCCCGGAACCCGAACAACAACTTTCCATATATAAATCTTTACCTCTGGACCATTCTGGAACTCCTCGTGACGTCCGGGATCTCATCCGGGACTCCGAACAACATTCAGTAACCACGTACATCTATTCCCTATAAACCTAGCGTCATCGAACCTTAAGTGTGTAGACCCTACGGGTTCGGGAGACACGTAGACATGACCGAGACAACTCTCCGGCCAATAACCAATAGCGGGATCTGGATACCCATGTTGGCTCCCACATGTTCAACGATGATCTCATCGGATGAACCACGATGTCGAGGATTCAATCAATCCCGTATACAATTCCCTTTGTCTAGCGGTATAGTACTTGCCCGAGATTTGATTGTCGGTATCCCGATACCTTGTTCAATCTCGTTGCCAGCAAGTCTCTTTACTCGTTCCGTAACACATCATCCCGTGATCAACCCCTTGGTCACATTGTGCACATTATGATGATGTCCTACCGCGTGGGCCCAGAGATACCTCTCCGTTACACGGAGTGACAAATCCCAGTCTCGATTCGTGCCAACCCAACAGACACTTTCGGAGATACCCGTAGTGCACCTTTATAGCCACCCAACTATGTTGTGATGTTTGGTACACCCAAAGCATTCCTACGGTATCCGGGAGTTGCACAATCTCATGGTCTAAGGAAATGATAGTTGACATTAGAAAAGCTTTAGCATACGAACTACACGATCTTTGTGCTAGGCCTAGGATTGGGTCTTGTCCATCACATCATTCTCCTAATGATGTGATCCTGTTATCAACGACATCCAATGTCCATGGTCAGGAAACCGTAATCATCTATTGATCAACGAGCTAGTCAACTAGAGGCTTACTAGGGACATGGTGTTGTCTATGTACCCACACATGTATCTGAGTTTCCTATCAATACAATTATAACATGGATAATAAACGATTATCATGAACAAGGAAATATAATAATAATAAATAATTTATTATTGCCTCTAGGGCATATTTCCAACAGTCTCCCACTTGCACTAGAGTCAATAATCTAGTTTACGTCGCCATGTGATTAACACTCACAGGTCACATCGCCATGTGACCAACATCAAAAGAGTTTACTAGTGTCACTAAACTAGTTCACATCATCACGTGATTAAGACTCAATGAGTTCTGGGGTTTGATCATGTTTTGCTTGTGAGAGAGGTTTTAGACAATGGGTCTGCAACATTCAGATCCGTATGTACTTCGCAAATCTCTAGGTCATATTGAAAATGCTACTTCCACACTCCACTTGGAGCTATTCAAAATGGTCGCTCCACTATATGTATCCGGTTTTCTACTCAGAGTCATTCGGATAGGTGTTAAAGCTTGCATCGACACAACTCTTTACATCAAACTCTTTATCACCTCCATAACCAAGAAACATATCATTATTCCTCTAAGGATAATTTTGACCGCTATCTGGTGATCCACTCCTTGATCACCTTTCTACCCTCTTGCCAGATATGTAGCAAGTCACATATCAGGTGCGGTACATAGTATAGCATACTGTAGAGCCTACGTCTAAAGCATAGGGGACGACCTTCGTCCTATCTCTCTTTTCTGTCGTGGTCGAGCTTTAAGTCTTAACTTCATACCTTACATCTCAGGCAGGAACTCCTTCTTTGACTGATCCATCTTGAACACCTTCAAGATCATGTCAAGGTATATGCTCATTTGAAAGTACCATTAAGTGTTTTTGATCTATCCTCATAGATCTTGATGATCAATGTTCAAGAAGCTTAATCCAGGTTTTCTATTGAAAAACACCTTTCAAATAACCCTATATGCTTTCCAGAAATTCTACATCATTTTTGATCAACAATATGTCAACGACATATACTCATTAGAAATGCTATAGTGCTCCCACTCACTTCTTTGGAAATACAAGTTTCTCATAAACTTTGTATAAACCCAAAATCTTTGATCATCTTATCAAAGTGTATGTTCCAACCCCGAGATTCTTACTCCAGTCCATGGAAGGATCGCTGGAGCTAGCATACCTTTTAGCATCCTTAGGATCGACAAAACCTTTCTGATTGTATCACATACAACCTTTTCTTACGAAGACTGGTAAGGAAACTCGTTTTGACATCCATCTGCCAGATTTCATAAATGCAGCTAATGCTAACATGATTCCGACGGACTTAAGCATCGCTACCGATGAGAAAATCTCATCGTAGACAACTCCTTGAACTTGTGAAAAACTCTTCGCCACAAGTCGAGATTCATAGACGATGACATTACCGTCCACGTCCATCTTCTTCTTAAATATCCATTTATCTCAATGGCTTGCCGATCATCGGGCAAGTCCACCAATGTCCACGCTTTGTTTTGATACATGGATCCTATCTCGAATTTCATGGCTTCTAACCATTTGTCGGAATATGGGCCCACCATCGCTTCTCCATAGCTCGTAGGTTCATTGTTGTCTAGCAACATGACCTTCAAGACAGGATTACTGTACCACTCTGAAGTAGTACGCATCCCTGTCACCCTACGAGGTACGGTAGTGACTTGATCCAAAACTTCATGATCACTATCATAAGCTTCTACTTCAATTGGTGTAGGCGCCACAGGAACAACTTCATGTGCCCTGCTACACACTAGTTGAAGTGATGGTTCAATAACCTCATCAAGTCTCCACCATCCTCCCACTCAATTTTCGAGACAAACTTTTTTTCGAGAAAGGACCCGATTCAAGAAACAATCCCTATTGCTTTCGGATCTGAATTAGGAGGTATACCCAACTGTTTTGGGTGTCCTATGAAGATGCATTTTATCCGCTTTGGGTTCGAGCTCATCAACCTGAAACTTTTTCACATAAGCGTCGCAGCCCCAAGCTTTTATGAAACGACAACTTAGGTTTCTCCAAACCATAGTTCAGACGGTGTCGTCTCAACGGAATTACGTGGTGCCCTATTAAAGTGAGTGCGGTTGTCTCTAATGCCTAACCCATGAACGATAGTGGTAATTCGATAAGAGACATCATGGTACGCACCATATCCAATAGGGTGCAACTATGATGTTCGGACACACCATCACACTATGGTGTTCCAAGCGGTATTAATTGTGAAACAATTTCCACAATGTCTTAATTGTGTGCCAAAGCTCGTAACTCAGATACTCATCTCTATGATCATATCATAGACATTTTATCCTCTTGTCACGATGATCTTCAACTTCACTCTGAAATTACTTGAACCATTCAATAATTCAGACTTGTGTTTCATCAAGTAAATATACTTAGTATCTACTCAAATCATCCGTGAAGTAAGAGCATAACGATATCCACTGCGTGCCTCAGCACTCATTGGACTGCACACATCAAAATGTGTTACTTCCAACAAGTTTCTTGTTCCATCTTACTGAAAACGAGGCTTTTCAGTCACCTTGCCCATGTGGTATGATTTGCATGTCTCAAGTGATTCAAAATCAAGTGAGTCCAAACGATCCATCTGCATGGAGTTTCTTCATGCGTACATACCAATAGACATGTTTCGCATGTCTCAAACCTTTTCAAAAAACGAGTGAGTCCAAAGATCCATCAACATGGAGCTTCTTCATGCGTTTTATACCAATATGACTTACATGGCAGTGCCACAAGTAAGTGGTACTATCATTACTATCTTATATCTTTTGGCACGAACATGTGTATTACTACGATCGAGATTCAATAAACCATTCATTGAAGGTATTATTCAAATAAACAGAGTAACCATTATTCTCCTTAAATGAATAACCACATTGCAATAGACATAATCCAATCATGTCTATGCTCAACACAAACACCAAATAACAATTATTTAGGTTTAAAACCAATCTCGATGGTAGAGAGAGCGTGCGATGCTTGATCACATCAACCTTGGAAACACTTCCAACACATATTGTCAGCTCACCATTAGCTAGTCTCCGTTTATTCCGTAGCTTGTATTTCGAGTTACTAACACTTAGCAACCGAACCGGTATCTAATACCCTGGTGCTACTAGGAGTACTAGTAAAGTACACATTAACATAATGTATATCCAATATACTTCTATCGACCTTGCCAGCCTTCTAATCTACCAAGTATCTAGGGTAATTCTGCTCCAGTGGTTGTTCCTTTTATTACAGAAGCACTGAGTCTCGGGTTTGGGTTCAACCTTGGGTTTCTTCACTAGAGCAGCAGCTGATTTGTCATTTCATGAAGTATCCCTTCTTGCCCTTGCCCTTCTTGAAACTAGTGGTTTCACTAACCATCAACAATTGATGCTCCTTCTTGATTTCTACTTTCGCGGTGTCAAACATCGCGAATATTTCAAGGATCATCATATCTATCCTTGATATGTTATAGTTCATCACGAAGCTCTATCAGCTTGGTGGCAATGACTTTGGAGAAACATCACTATCTCATCTGGAAGATCAACTCCCACTCGATTCAAGTGATTGTTGTACTCAGACAATCTGAGCACAAGCTCAATGATTGAGCTTTTCTCCCTTAGTTTGCAGGCTAAGAGACTCGTCGGAGGTCTTATACCTCTTGACGTGGGCACAAGCCTGAAATCCCAATTTCAGCACTCGAAACATCTCATATGTTTCGCGACGTTCCGAAATCGTCTTTGGTGCCTCAACTCTAAACCGTTTAACATTACTGAACTATCACGTAGTTATCAAAACGTGTGTGTCAGATGTTCGCAACATCCACAGACGACGTTCGAGGTTCAGCACACTCAGCGGTGCATTAAGGACATAAGCCTTCTACGAAGCAACGAGGACAATCCTCAGTTTACGGACCTAGTCCGCATAATTGCTACTATCAACTTTCAACTAAATTTTCTCTAGGAACATATCTAAACAGCAGAACTAAAGCGCGAGCTTACGACATAATTTGCAAAGACCTTTTGACTATGTTCAGGATAATTAAGTTCATCTTATGAACTCCCACTCAGATAGACATCCCTCTAGTCATCTAAGTGATTACATGATCCGAGTCAACTAGGCCGTGTCCGATCATCACGTGAGACGGACTAGTCATCATCGGTGAACATCTTCATGTTGATCGTATCTACCATACGACTCATGCTCGACCTTTCAGTCTCTTGTGTTCCGAGGCCATGTCTGTACATGCTAGGCTCGTCAAGTCAACCTAAGTGTTTCGCGTGTGTAAATCTGGCTTACACCCGTTGTATGTGAACGTTAGAATCTATCACACCGGATCATCACGTGGTGCTTCGAAACAACGAACTTTTGCAATGGTGCACAGTTAGGGAGAACACTTCCTTGAAATTTTAATGAGGGATCATCTTATTTACTACCGTCGTTCTAAGCAAATAAGATGCATAAACATGATAAACATCACATGCAATCAAAAAGGGACATGATATGGCCAATATCATTTTGCTCCTTTTGATCTCCATCTTTGGGGCTCCATGATCATCATCGTCATCGGCATGACACCATGATCTCCATCATCGTGTCTCCATGAACTTGTCTCGCCAACTATTACTTCTACTACTATGGCTAACGGCTTTAGCAATAAAGTAAAGTAATTACATGGTGTTGTTCAATGACACGCTGGTCATACAATAAATTAATACAACTCCTATGACTCCTGCCGGTTGTCATACTCATCGACATGCAAGTCGTGATTCCTATTACAAGAACATGATAAATTTCATACATCACATATATCATTCATCACATACTTTTGGCTATATCACATCACATAGCATACCCTGCAAAAACAAGTTAGACGTCCTCTAATTGTTGTTTGCATGTTTTACGTGGCTGCTATGGGTTTCTAGCAAGAACGTTTCCTACCTACACAAAAACCACAACGTGATATGTCAATTTCTATTTACCCTTCATAAGGACCCTTTTCATCGAATCCGATCCGACTAAACTGGGAGAGACTGGCAACCGCTAGCCACCTTATGCAACAAGTGCATGTCAGTCGGTGGAACCTGTCTCATGTAAGTGTACGTGTAAGGTCGGTCTGGGCCGCTTCATCCCACAATACCGCCGAAACAAGATTGGACTAGTAACGGTAAGCATATTGAACAAAATCAACGCCCACAACAACTTGTGTTCTACTCGTGCATAGAAACTACGCATAGACCTAGCTCATGATGCCACTGTTGGGGAACATAGCAGAAATCAAAAAAAATCTACGCATCACCAAGATGAATCTATGGAGTAATATAGCAATGAGGTGAAGGAGAGTGCATCTACATACCCTTGTAGATCGTTAAGCGGAAGTGTTCAAGTGAACGGGGTTGATGGAGTCGTACTTGTCGTGATCCAAATCACCGACGATCCTACTGCCGAACGGACGGCACCTCCGCGTTCAACACACATACGGAACGATGACGTCTCCCACACCTTGATCCAGCAAGGAGGAGGGAGAGGTTGAGGAAGAGAGTCCAACAGCAGCACGATGGCGTGGTGGTGATGGAGTGGCGGTTCTCCGGCAGGGCTTCGCCAAGCTCACGCGGAGGAGGAGAGGTATTGGAGGGGAGGGGCTGCGCCAGGTTCAAGGGTGTGGCCGCCCTCCCACCCCTTCACTATTTATAGGTGGGGAGAGATGGGGCCGGCCCCCCTAGATCTCATCTAGGGTTGGGGGCGGCGGCCAAGGGGGGAGTAGTGCCTCCCAAGTCAAGTGGAGGCCCTCCCCCTTAGGGTTTCCCCTCTCCCATGCGCATGGGCCTTGGGGGGGCTGGTGCCCCTGACCCATTAAGGCTAGGGCGCCCCCTTACAGCCCATGCTGCTGTATTCGACGTGGTGGAACATTTTCCGGACCTCCGGACCCCTCCGGAACCTTCTGGAAGCTTCCCGGTACAATACCGGAAAAAACCGAACTTTTCCCAGAACCCGAACAACAACTTTCCATATATAAATCTTTACCTCCGGACCATTCTGGAACTCCTCGTGACGTCCGGGATCTCATCCGGGACTCCGAACAACATTCGGTAACCACGTACATCTATTCCCTATAACCCTAGCGTCATCGAACCTTAAGTGTGTAGACCCTACGGGTTCGGGAGACACGTAGACATGACCGAGACAACTCTCCGGCCAATAACCAATAGCGTGATCTGGATACCCATGTTGGCTCCCACATGTTCAACGATGATCTCATCGGATGAACCACGATGTCGAGGATTCAATCAATCCCGTATACAATTCCCTTTGTCTAGCGGTATAGTACTTGCCCGAGATTTGATCGTCGGTATCCCGATACCTTGTTCAATCTTGTTATCGGCAAGTCTCTTTACTCGTTCCGTAACACATCATCCCGTGATCAACCCCTTGGTCACATTGTGCACATTATGATGATGTCCTACCGAGTGGGCCCAGAGATACCTCTCCGTCACACGGAGTGACAAATCCCAGTTTCGATTCGTGCCACCCAACAGACACTTTCGGAGATACCCATAGTGCACCTTTATAGCCGCCCAGTTACGTTGTGACGTTTGGTACACCCAAAGCATTCCTACGGCATTCAAGAGTTGCACAATCTCATGGTCTAAGGAAATGATACTTGACATTAGAAAAGCTTTAGCATACGAACTACACGATCTTTGTGCTAGGCTTAGGATTGGGTCTTGTCCATCACATCATTCTCCTAATGATGTGATCCCGTTATCAACGACATCCAATGTCCATGGTCAGGAAACCGTAACCATCTATTGATCAACGAGCTAGTCAACTAGAGGCTTACTAGGGACATGATGTTGTCTATGTACCCACACATGTATTTGAGTTTCCTATCAATACAATTATAGCATGGATAATAAACGATTATCATGAACAAGGAAATATAATAATAATAACTAATTTATTATTGCCTCTAGGGCATATTTCCAACACAATGATAGTATTCTGGTTTACTCAAAGAATGAGGAGGAGCCTAAGGAGCATTTGCATTTGGTACTTGTGAAGCTCAGAGAACATCGGTTATATGCCAAGTCCAGCAAGTGTGAGTTTTGGTTGAAAGAATTTGGATTCCTCGGACATGTTATATCCGGAGAAGGAATAGAAGTAGACCCCACCAAGGTTGTCACTGTGACAAATTGGGAAGCACCCACGTCTGTTGGAGAGATCCGGAGTTTTCTGGAACTTGGAGGATACTACCCGAGGTTCATTGAGAATTTCTCTAAGATTGCAAAGCCCATGACAGAGTTGTTGAAGAAGGACACTAAGTTCAAATGGACTGAGGAATGTGAGGCCAGTTTCCAGGAGTTGAAGAAACGTTTGGTTACATCTCCAGTGTTGATTCTTCCAGATCAACGTAAGGATTATCAAGTGTATTGCGATGCTTCTCGTCGAGGACTTGGAGAAGTGCTTATGCAGGAGGGAAGAGTTGTTTCTTATGCCTCACGACAGCTTAAACCCCATGAGTTGAATTATGCTACACACGATTTGGAGTTAGCAGCCGTAGTGCATGCGTTGAAGACATGGATACATTTCCTCATCGGAAACCATTGTGAGGTGTACACGGATCACAAGAGTTTGAAGTATATCTTCATGCAGAAGGAGTTGAATCTCAGGCAGCGGAGATGGTTGGAGCTCATCAAGGATTATGATATGAGGTTGCATTATCATCCCGGAAAGGCTAACGTAGTAGCTGACGCGTTGAGTCGCAAGAGCCATGAGAACACACTCATGACCGGAGACTTACCCAAGGAGATAGCAGAGGATCTTCGCGAGCTATGTTTGGAGATAGTTCTGAGAGGCTATGTTGCAGCATTGGATATTAAGTCTACTTTGATGGATAAGATCAGAGAAGCTCAGAAGACGGACAAGGAGATTGCGGAGATAAAGAAAAGGATGAGCAAAGGAAAGGCTAAGGGATTTCATGAGGATGAGCATGATACCTTATGGTTTGAGGACCGCGTATATGTGCCTAATGACCCGGAGATCAGAAAGTTGATTCTGCAGGAAGCCCATGATTCGCCGTATTCGATTCACCCAGGAAACACCAAGATGTATCTGGATTTGAAGGACAATTTTTGGTGGACCGGAATGAAGAAGGATATTGTGGAGTATGTAGCAGTTTGTGATGTATGCCAGAGAGTGAAGGCAGAGCATCAGAAGCCAGCAGGATTGCTACAGCCATTGCCGATACCCGAATGGAAGTGGGACAAGCTAGGCATGGATTTTATCACAGGATTGCCCAGGACTCGTTCAGGATATGACTCGATATGGGTTGTAGTCGATCGTTTGATGAAGGTAGCTCATTTCATCCTAGTGAGACCACTTACACCAGTGCAAAGTTGGCAAAGATATACATGAGCAGGATCGTATGTCTGCATGGAGTTCCGAGGACCATTGTATCAGATAGAGGAACCCAGTTTACCTCAAAGTTTTGGAATCAGTTGCATGAGACTTTGGGTACCAGGCTAGAGTTCAGTACAACCTGTCATCCACACACAGATGGACAGACCGAGAGAGTAAATCAGATTCTAGAGGACATGTTGAGAGCTTGCGCGCTAGATTATGGATCTAGTTGGGACGATAATTTGCCATATGCAGAGTTCTCTTACAACAATAGTTATCAAGCTAGTTTGAAGATGGCCCCTTTTGAAGCTTCGTACGGAAGGAGGTGCAGGACACCGTTGCTACGGGATGAAGTTGGAGACCGTCAGTTGTTTGGACCAGATTTGATTAAAGAGTCTGAAGAGAAGGTTAAGCTGATTCGTGATAGACTCAAGGTAGCCCAGTCCAGGCAGAAGAGCTATGCGGCTTCGAAACGCAAGGAGACAGTTTACGAAGTCGGAGACAGAGTATATCTTCGTGTGTCCCCACTTCGAGGAGTTAAACGTTTTGGAGATAAGGGAAAGTTAGCACCACATTTTGTGGGACCATACAAAGTTTTGGAACGTATGGGAGAAGTTGCTTATAAGTTGGAATTGCACGAAGGATTGTCAGGAGTTCACGATGTGTTTCATGTTTCCCAGTTGAAGAACTGCCACGCAGAGATGGTCGATATTCCTGTCAGAGATATAGTGCCACTGAAAGCGATTCAGTTGGATAGTTATTTGACCTACAAGGAGAAACCAGTCAAGATTCTTGAGTTTGCCAGTCGACTCACATGCAGCAAGGTTATCAAGTTCTGCAAAGTGCAGTGGAGCCACCAAACCGAGGATGAAGCCACCTGGGAGCAAGAGGAAGACCTACGGAAGGACCACCCACACCTATTTTCTAGCCAACCCAAGTCTCGAGTGCGAGATTCATCTTAAGGGGGTAGGTTTGTAACATCCCAAATTTTTAATTTGGAATGTTATATATTAGATCATCATTTCATATCATATTTATTGCATTTTGGCTTGATCCTAGAAATTCTACGCAACTCAAGGACCCACGGAGAGAGTTGGGGATTTCGTTATATTCATATTTGAGTTTTCTCAAATTTTGAAAAAAAAGAATCGTTTGATTTTAATTATTTTCCCTACAAATATTTCTTATATGAAAATAAAAGAGAGGGGATAAAATGACTTCCCCAAAATAAAGAAATATAGGAGGTTAAATATTGAAATCAAATAAGAATTTTATTCGGAGTTTTATCGCTATTTTATTTGAATTACGAAAAAATGCATTTTTCCAAATTGCATTAGAGACCCAAATAAATGTTCTCTTTGTCCGCTATAATTTTAGAGGACGGGGAAAATTTATTTCAGGATTTTTGGAGTCCGTTTAGTATTTCTTTTCTTCGTTTTTCTGCGCGGAATTATTATTTAAAAAAAAGTCAACCAACTTAACGGGCCGTGTCCGACCAGGACAGTGCGCCTAGCCGGCCCTTTAAGAGCCGGGAGGCCCGAGCCGCAGCCCCGCCCCCCCAAAACCCTAGCGCCGCCCGGACCCGCCGCCGCCGCCGGAGTTCGCCGCTGCCGCCCGTTCCGCCGCCACCGCCGGACATCGACGCCCCGCCACCGGAGTACGCCGCTGCCACCGCCGGAGTACGCCACCGCCGCAACCGTCCCGATCTACGACGTAGCCATCGGTTTTATCCCAAAAACCATTCGGTTTTATTCGAAAAACCTAGATGCATTTATTTATTAGGTCGGTTTAATTTTTTTCCCGGTTTAGTTATTTAGCGAACGCCCGTTCTTACGTTCGTTTTGACGAACGGTTTTCACCCGTCAGCCGCAGACAGCGAACGTTCGTTCCTTAGCCTGTTCGTCAGTTTTCTTTTTCCAGGGTTTTTCCACGATTATTTTCGATCGCGATTTCTGCCCTGATTCTCGTTTTAGTTTATCTTTTCGCTCGTTTATCGGAATCAGCCGATTCAAGCGCCTTTGAGGATTGATCTAATGCAATTAAACAGAAAGAAGGCTTCGAGTGCGAAGCGTGCTACTACGAGTCTCTAGGTTACACGGATCATCAGCAAGGCAAGTAACACTTTGATCATATCTCTTTACTACCCAGTTTTATTGCATTAGATCAATCCTCAAATAATTGCATGGTTAGGATCCGATTAACATGTGGGTTTTGGGGAAGTAGATGAGGTAGTACCTATTGCCCTGTTTATTGTCAAACCTTTGGGAGTTATTTCTACGTTGCTTATATTGCTATGTTATGCTCGTAGACGTGGTTTGGGTGAGTGTATCCATGACAGATGTGAGTATGGTTAATTAATGGTTGAATTAAGGTGGCTACTTAAATACACATCTAGGTGGATTGCTTGAAGGCACCCTGGAGTACCCAGTGGTTGTCAGGGCACCAGGAGAACCCAGTGTTGTCCTGGGATATCCCGGAGTACCCGTGTGATCATCCTACGGTCCGCCACCCAGGCTCAAAGGGATCATAAGATTATTCATGCTAGAAACTTCCGTGTGCACCAAAAACCAATATGGGCTCTAACATAGTTGAGTAAGTTGCGTGAAGCTATTGAAGAGGTAGACTAGCAGATGTAGTGGGTTGTAGGTGGTACTGTCTATTCAGAATAGAGAGTTAATGCTTCAGAAAGACTGTGTCTCGATTCTCTGACCATGGATGTATTCGAGTCTTTTGCAGAAAAGTGCGCGAACCTCTGCAGAGTGTACAAACTAATCATGGTTAGCCGTGTCCCCGGTTATGGACGTTTTGAGTATCTAGTTCTTGGATGATCATGTTGATCTCATCACTCTAAGTATAATTTGATTGGGATAATGACGATATTTCATTGGGATTGAGTTCGAGGAACTGTCTCAATGTTTAACAACCACCATGATAGTCAAATAAAATTTATTCCTTTGTTGTAGTGAAAATTGACTTTATGCAAAACTGTAACCATAGAGCTTTCCACCAGCATATATGCATGTAGTGATAACATTTATTCTGTTCATTACTCTATGTGTTACATTGCCAGCATATTCCATGTGCTAACCCGTTTCGGGCTACAACGTTCTTGTTGCAAACTTTTCAGACGACGAGTTAGGTGCCATAGGTCGTTGTCTTTCACTTTGTGATGTCGTTGGAGTTGATGGAGTCACTTTATCTTCCAAGCCTTCCGCTGTTATCGTTTTTAGATGACCTTAAGCCATATTTATTGTAATAGGTTCTCTTTTGAGACATGTGATGTAATAAGTGTGTGATTACTACTCTGTTGTAAATCCTCATGTACTGTGCGTGTCAGCATTACCAATCCAGGGATGACACTGATGCACAGAGATCAGACCGCTTGAGGTCTGGTCGCTACAAAAGATGTAAAAACAGAGCTCTCCCACTGGCAAGGGTGGAGATCCACTCCGCACCCATGACCCTAAGGCCACCGAAGGTGAGGCCCACCAGCGGGAGGCAGAGAAACCCTTGTACAGGTGTATTTGACTGAAATACATCAATCCAATTGGGGCCTTAGGGTTCACATTACAACTCTCAACTTATTTTGGCTCAAGTTTCACAACCACTAGAAGAACGCCCGTGCGTTGCAACGGGGACACATTAACTTTAAGAGTTCAATGTTAATATTCTCATACATATCAAGTGACATTGACGACATTTTTTACCATCAAATCCTCACACACACACACTCTCCCTCCCACTTTCTCACTCTCTCCCCCCCTCTCCCTCTCTCTCTAACACACACACACAAATCCATATTATCGAGTACGGGATCATAATCCATCTATTTCACACACACACGCTAGTGCATAACAATATGGATTATGTGTATTTTTGCCACCACAACTGAGGGAAATAATTTCATGTAAATCGGCCAGCCACAGCTCCAAGAATACTCGGAGGAGGTGGCCCAGGTCGGCGTCGGCGCCGTCCGGCGCGGGCCACGGGCCCGCTTCCAAGTGCATCTGCGCGCCGGCCACCCACACCGGGTCCTCCAAGTGCCGCTTCCACCGCACCAACTCCCAGGGCCACGGCCACGGCCAGGGCCAGGGAAGCCGCCCTTCTTCGCCCCCTTCACCAGCCGCAGCCAACGCGGTGCCGCGGCACCCGGCCTCGCTGTCCTTGTCCTCCGGCACCGTCGCGACCCAGTGACGCGGCCCAAGCATCGGCCTCGAGAATCAAGAACGCTCGACAACGGAGAGGAAAGGGAAGATCATATACATGTAATAAGAAAGGGAGTTTATTTACTGCTCCCTCGATGTATTGTTTCCTTTGTTTGGAGATTGATTACCATCCGTGAGTTAAGGTAAGGTTAATGTGATTGAGCGATTTTTTTGAAAATCAATTATTTGTTTTCTAATTAATGTGATTGACTGATTTAAGGTAAGGTTAATTAATTTAGATCTGATCTTTAGAGACTTTTCGTGATTGATTCTACATTACTAAATAAGTTGCGCCAGTATGGAAAGTTCTGATCTATTCAGATTTCTTTCGTTGTGTGAGAGGGTGAGGCGAAAATAAACCGATGAAGTGGGGGGAGGGGACGAAAAAAAATCTATGAAAAAAATCCAGCGAAGGTGGGAGGAGGTACCAAAAAAGCCATGGGAGGGGGGACGAAAAAAAATCTGGAAGCGAGACTAACAACTGCTCCATTAGGAGTAGAGATTCATAATACAACTTTGAGATGGATTGATGACGAGTCGTGGCTCGATGGTTGGGGTTGGCAGTGGCCATCGAACCCACCAAAGATCGATCCCTTGGATGGATGTAGGTGCCTCATCTGGGGTATTTTTATTTACAGGTATCTCACGTGCCTACAGGCCATAAGGATAATGACATATGTATTGTTCACGGAGTTGAATGGCTTCGAAATTTTCCCTAGACGTGTCGCATGTGTTTATGTTGTAGATCTTTGAAATTTTCCCTAGACGTGTCGCATGTGTTTATGTTGCAGATCTTGATGGACACATAGCAGGTGTGTGTACTGGTGTGTGGGCGTGTGGTGTGTGTTGTGCGGCTGTACTTCCTCCGTTTTTTTAGTCTGCATATAAGATCTAGTCAAAGTTAAACTTTGTAAAGTTTGACCAATTTGGTAGAAAAAAATATTAACATCTACAATACTAAAGCTGTATGGTATGAAAATTAATTTCATGATGCATCTAACAATATTGATTTCATATTGTGAATCTTGATATATTTTTCTATAAACTTAGTCAAAGTTAACAAATTTTGACTTTGACCAAATCTTATATGCGGACTAAAAAGAAACGGAGGGAGTACTAGTATATGACATGTGTCCATGTAACATGTAACCGAGGCTAAAAAAAACTTTGAGATGAATTAATATGATTTTTCTCCTCTATCATGTAAGGTCCTCCGAGAAAATCATTCCGTGCGTGCTCTATTCTCTTCTTGGCTCAACAGTATCCGCCTTCACCTTCAATCACTCACCAAGTAGGTCTGCTTACGTGCCTAGAATCTCGCTAGTACAATCAAGATTCACAATATGAAATCCGTTTATTCTAGAGAAGAAAACAGCGGTGGCAGAAGGGAAGAGCTTTTTCTCTTAGCCCAGTATGCAGTAAGAGCACGGAACAACAGCAATCGCGTTCCTCGAGCGGCCGGAATTGGCCAACCCATGTAGATACAGAAATAGTGATATTTCCTCTTTTGTTTACAGGTTTCATAAGTTTACTTTTGCTCTCTTCCTTTATTATTCTCCATTTCTTTATTTTATTCCATTTTCAAATGATGAACCTTTTTTAAAACACATGCACTTTTTCCAATTCGTGAACTTCTTAAAATTCATGACCTTTTTCGAATCCATGTGTATTTTTAAATTCATGAACATTTCTTAAAGTTCCTGAACACTTTTAACAGTCTAGAACATTTTAATATTTTTCCATATATATATTAAATTCTTGTACACTTTCTTTATTATGGAATATTTTAGAAAATTAGTGAAATTTGGTTAGATTTTGGAAGTTCACAAACAATTTTTGCGTTTTTATTTGTATTAATGGATGCAGTCGCCTGTTTTTAGGAAAGAAAACAAACTCAAAAACCGTTCATCTCAACCCAAGTAGCCACCTCTATGAAAATCATGAAATAAATCACCAAACTTGTTAGTGCATCGGGCCTATAGCGGGTGCCAGCGTACGGGTTTGCTCACGGTCCAGCGCAGGAGGGGGGGAGAGTTCCTATCTGGCGCTTCAAGTGTCGCCAAGCCCTCTATAGTGCTCTCATGGAATGCACTGCGGCCCATTAGTGCGCTCACTCCCCACAGTTGCTTTTATCCTCATCACTTAGCCATACTATCCACTGCTCACAAGCCATCTAAACATCAGTATCTTCTAATTAAAACAAGAAACCAATTTCCGGTATTTTATAGATTAAAAAATCATACCTTTAAACAAAGTTTACGGATTTGAAAAGAATCACAAATTTTATAGTGTTTATGGATTAAAAAAATGAATTTGGTTTGTCTTAGAAATTTAGTTTTCCCAAATTAGAAAACATCATGGATTTTAAATTTAAGAATTTTTTTATTTAATTTATACTACCCAAAAATTTAAATGTTGATGATTTTTTAAAATAAAAGTAATGATAAAATGATAAAAAATATGAAAACAAAAATGAAAATGATGAAACGAAATACTGTAAAAGGAAATAACTAAGGATGGAAAAGACAAAATAACTGTCCAGAAGATTTTAGAAGCTTTTCAAAACCAGTTTCCACGGGAAGCTTGTTTTGTGTCAACATGTTTACTTCACTTGCTCACTCTAGGTGTGCGCTATGGACATGTTTGGTTGTTAACCGAACTTTACCGCACTGTTGTTACTAAGTTGTGGCATGCCATAAAAAGTGTGATGAATAAATTAGGCCACAAGTGTAACAAGATTTGACAAAAGTCTATGTATATGACAGATGGGACATACTGCTAAAGAAGTGTGGTATGCCACTACTGCGACGGTACGTGAAACAGACAATAGTTTTGCAATATGTGACCATGAATTAGATGACCTTATGTATGGAAACATACAATATTTGGTAATATTTCGACGGGAGTATTGAAAGGTTTATTCAAACGAAGGCTATACAAGTCAGGAAGCTAGGTGTCTCGAGCAACTAGCTTTCAGACATAGGCAAAGTGGAAGCATGCTTATCGCACAAGTGCGCTGGACCATTAGTTGACCGCATTGCATGTTGAATAACAAAAGAATCAAAACTACTAGCTAGCTCTCCTATCTCTAAATGAACAGGTGCTTCGAAGATAAAGCTTCTAGGAAATCGTTTTCTATCACCACTTTCTTGAACCCCCAAGACTTGCCACACACACAAGAAGGAACTGGGGTACCTCGCGACACCCCATGCTTCGCCCATTCCAGCATCTTTGTCAATTGATGCATCCATATTTATCTTGACAACATACGGATTATGTCGGCACCAAGCATGGCCAGCTAACACTATCGCATGCTGCCAAGGAATGTTCAATTGAGATAGAGATTTTCTTGTCATTCTGAAAGAGCTCGCCGGATCAATATCCTGGCCGTAAGTGCATCGGTTCCGAGAATGCCAGATGGACCACATCACCATGATGATGGTCGCTCGTACTTGTTAGAGAACATTTGATCACATGAGATGTATCTCGTCCAATTGCTTGGATGGAAGCGCAGTAATTTTATGCCAAGGAGGAGAAATGTCTCCTCCCAAAATCGCCTTGCATGCTGGAGAAGAGCATACTCCAAATCCTTTGTCGGTCGCTTCTCAGATGCTGCATGTGCTATCATCCTTTGATGTGCCTATATCTTAGAGTGCACTCATGAGGTAAGATGCCCCGTAAGACATGCCACAAATACACTCTTACTTTCGGGACAACCTTGTCAGATCAAACGGTTTTCCACAAATGTTATTCATCAAGTGAAGGTCATGGAACATGCCCTTCATCTAGAGCTCGGTACGTAGACTTAACCGCGTACCCTGCATACGAGATTCCTTATGTGCCCGTGCGAAGAAATCCTCACCACCACCTTGCCGAAGGCGAATATTTCAAATGGCCTCCACATCCAGAAGGATAAAGGTGTCCCGAATTAACATCGTCGCCATGTCTAGTTCACATCATCTACAAGATTATTGACATATTCGACATCAATAGCAACCAGCTTCAACAGTGGAGACATGGTTAGAGTGGAGGGAATCTTTGTGCATTCATGCATTGATGTTTGAGTCGTCCCGAACTCTCTTTCTGAGACCCGCCTGCCATGCCTCCCACCTAGCGACAATAGTCCTCCAAGTTGCCGAGGGTGACATGTACAGACGCTTGCATAAAATCACAATGTGGAAAGTATCTTTCTTTCATAATTCTGGCACATAGGGTGTTCAGATTTGTCATGAAATGTCAACCATGTTTCCCCAACAAGGCCAAGTTACACAAATGCAAATCTCTTCCGCCTTTGCACTTGTGATGCCAGTTTTCCCAAGAAACCAAATGAAGAGATCTCTCTTATCAATGAATATTTTGCCATGCAAGCGGTTAAGCTTTTACAAACCTTTTTAGTCATGGACAAGCCACAAACTTTGGACCGGTATTACGTCCGTGCGTACATACATACCCGGTGTACACGTACGTCCGGGTCACGAGACTAAAATTGAAAACAACATGGACAACTCGACTTGATGCTGGTGCTCGTATTTTCTGGATTTATTCTAGACCATCTCGTGATGTGCATTTAGTGGAACGAGACGTTACCGTCGACTATGATGACCACTAGTAGAAAACAAGGCTTTGGTCCAGGGCAATATTCACATTAGTCCCGGTTCAGTCACGAACCGGGACTACTGTGAGCATTGGTCCCGGTTTGTGCGGCTAAGGCATTAGTCCCGATTCACCTGAGCCCTTTAGTCCCGGTTCGTGCCTCAAACCGGGAGTAAAGGGTGCGATGCCCTTTAGTCCCGGTTCGTGCCTCAAACCGGGACTAAAGATTAGACCTTTAGTCCCGGTTTGAGACACGAACCGGTACTAATGGGGTTGAGACCTTTAGTCCCGGTTCGTGCCACGAACCGGTACTAAAGGTCCCATTTTCAAACTCTACCCACCGCCCCTGCGATCGCCTTTTCAGTTTTAAAAAAAATAAAAGAAAATGATGGAAATGTCAAAAAAATAAAAGAAAATAAGTTTCCCATGTGATATGTGGTCTAGTTGTTGGAAAAATTTGCAAATGTGAATTTCGACTTAATTTGCAAAATCTCTCTGGAATTTGTAAAATGGGCATAACTTTTGCATACTAACACGGATGAAAAAGTTTTTATATGAAAAATCATCTACTCGAAAAGTTACATCCAAATTTAATCGGGGGAACCCCGTTAAACATTTTCAAAATCGTCAAAAACCTAACATAAAAAAGTTACGGGGCTTTTAAGATCTAGAGGCAAAAAAATTCAAAAAAATTCAAACTTACTAGTTTCAAGAAGTATTAGTGTTACTAAATAATTGTTCAAGAATATTAGTGTTACTAAATAATTATTTCAGTTTTTTTGAATTTTAGTCAAATCTGCTCAAACTATGGTCAAATTGTGGTGAAACAATGGTCAAACTAGTTATTCAAGAAATATTACTGTTACTAAATATTAGTGTTATTTTTTAGAACAATAGTTTCAAACTCAAAAAGTGAAATGTGTGACTCAATACACTGATATATGAGCGTACCAGTGTATAGAGTACGCTCAAAAATCAAGCTAAATTTCCGAGGTTAATAGGATTGACATTTTACTATTGTTAGGAAAACAACAAGTGCAGACTTGAAAACGAGGGAGAATAGAACCCGGAAGTTAAGCGTGCTCAGGCTGGAGTAGTGAGAGGATGGGTGACCGTCCAGGAAGTTAGATGATGAAGGGTGATTAGAGATTAAATTGAGCAGTGATGAGGGGTGAGGGGTGATTAGAGATGAGAGGTTAAAATAATTCAGAAATTTGAAAATAAAAAAAAATCCAAAAAAATCAATTTTTTTTAAGAAAAATCATAAAATTTCCTTTAGTACCGGTTGTGTTACCAACCGGGACTAAAGGTGGACCTCCAGGCAGCGGCCACGTGGAGAGCCTTTAGTCCCGGTTCTGGTCTGTGATGACTTCATCAATCACAAGATGATGTGCCGCCTCAGTCTCTCGGATGTGCTCATATGGGTAGTACGTGCATGTGTGCATTTATAGGTAGGAACTAGCAAATATGCCCGTGCGTTGCAAAGGAAGACAAAAAATATTATGCGCTAACCAAATATGTCTCACTCAATACACTGATATATGAGCATACTCTATTTTAACACAGTGGCTCACCATGTTGCCACTTACTTTTTTTCTCATCCTCGCTGATGATGGTCGCAATGTCCACGTGATCATAATGCATTCGACGTGGTAAATCCCAAGGCTATGAGCTTGTCAGTGCATGCCACACTTATCATTATGTTGCCCATGCGTTGCAACGGGAGACGGAAAAATTAAGCGCTACCCAAATAAGTATGACTCAATACACTGATATATGAGCGTGCTCTATATTAACACAGTGGCACACCATGTTACTACTTACTTTTTTTCTCACCCTTGCAGATGATGGTCACAATGTCCACATGATCATAATACATTCGGCGTAGTAAATCCCAAGGCTATGAGCTTACCAATGCATGCCACACTTGTCATTTTGTTGTGGAAGGGAATGTTTATAATTTTAAAATCAAATCTCATTGACCACGAACTACTGCCATCGTCAAGAAATATAAAGACTTTCGAAAAAGTAATCAAATCCTTGACATAAAAGACTTTTGAATTGGTGAACAATTTTTCAAATCGACAAACATTTCTTTTTGAATTTTTGGTTTTTTGTCAAAAAAGCGAACATTAGTTTTGTTTAAGAACATTTTTTTAATGCATGGCTATTTTTTGAATTCATTAACATTTTTTGACTCTGCAATTTTTTTTAACCGATGAACTTTTTTTTTACATTGGGGACAAATTATAAAAAATTATTTATTTATAGTTTTGTGAACACTTAAAAATTTCATTGACATTTTTTTCAGATTCCTGAATATGTTTTGAATATACGATCATTTTTCCAAAATCATGAATATGATTTTATTTCCCAACCATTTTTCCAAATCATGATTTTTTAATAATTTGCAAACAGTTTTGCAAAACCACGAACACTTCTTGAATCTGCAAAAATGTTATGATTCCATAAACATTATTTGAACTTTCGTATATTTTATGATTTCTCAAACTTTTTTTTAACTCGAACTGTTAAAAAGTGTGGAAGCTGGGGATCGAGGGAGATATGCGTCAACCACTCTACTGCTTGTGGATCTGTGGCTTATACCGGTCTCACCTCTATAAAACAGCGAAGTAGGACGGTGACTTTTCATCCGAAAAAACAAACCGTTTTCTTTACTATAGATGGCATAGTGGGTAATTTATAATAACTTCGGGGGTATTGTTTTGGACAGCTGGTTGCGTTGGACAGTTGGAAGTTTGGAACTCATGTACGCACGGTCGCGCCACACACCCTGGGCACCTGGCTACCTATAGAGAGGAACCAGCTTTGAAAGTCGGGAACGAGAATTGACCAACTACCAACTTGCAACTCGCCAAACTAGGCCGTGTATGTATATATATATAGCCTAGGCCGTGTCTGCATGGCACACTTGCATGCAAAAGGAGTAGAGAGTACGTGCTCCAACTGTTTCGTAGCTACCTGAGGAGAGAGAGTCAGTCAGCTGCCCAAAGATGACACGGCAACATGCTGCCTCCACGCGCACGCTCGCCGCGGCGTTGGTCATCGGAGTCTTGGCACCCATCCTTACCGGTAATCTACCAACCTGCACGACTCCGTTGATCACCAGTGTCAGACTAGCTAGGAGTCTGTGACTGATTATTCGCAATGTTATCGATCGTGTGCAGAGGTGCAATCCATCGGCGTGTGCAACGGGATGCTCGGCGACAACCTGCCATCGCCGGCCGACGTGGTGCAGTTCTACCAGTTCCAGGGCATCGGCGCCATGCGCATCTACGCGCCGGACCCCGAGACGCTCCGGGCCCTCGACGGCACCGGCATCGACCTCATGATGGACGTGGGCAACGGCGACCTCGCCGCCCTCGCCTCCGACCCTGCAGCGGCGGCCGGCTGGGTCCGGGATAACGTGCTCGCCTACCCGGGCGTCCGCGTCAAGTACGTCGCGGCCGGCAACGAGGTGGACGGCGGCGACACGCAGAACATCCTCCCGGCCATGAAGAACCTCAACGACGCGCTCTCCGCGGCCGGCCGCCCTGACGTCAAGGTGTCCACGGCGGTCAAGATGAGCGTTCTCGAGTCCTCATCGCCGCCCTCTGACGGCGCGTTCAAGGACGCGTACATGATGGACGTGGTCCAGCTGCTCAAGACCACCGGCGCGCCGCTCCTCGCCAACGTGTACCCCTACTTCGCAAAAACAGGTGACCCCGACATCGAACTCAGCTACGCGCTCTTCCAGCAGAGCACCACCACGGTGAGCGACAACGGCCTCACCTACACCAACCTCTTCGACGCCATGGTCGACGCGGTGTATACGGCCATGGAGAAGGCGGGCGCGTCCGGTGTGCCCATCGTGGTCTCCGAGAGCGGGTGGCCGTCGGCAGGCGGCGTTGAGGCGACCGTCGCTAACGCGCAGGCGTACAACCAGAACCTGATCAACCACATCGGCAATGGCACACCCAAGAGGCCTGGGGCGCTGGAGACGTACATCTTCGCCATGTTTAATGAGAACCAAAAGGATGGGGACGAGACGGAGAAGAATTTTGGGCTGTTCAATGGCCCCGACAAGTCGCCGGTGTACCCTCTAAGTTTCAGCAATTAATTAAAGACACCGATAAGTGCCACACATGTGGCATGAACACATGGAAACTCCGAACGATTTTTATGGCACTGATAAGGATGCCAATTCTTTTGTGGATGGCAAGTTTCAGTTTTTTTTTTGGGTTCGTATTTTTCTTTTCGGATGACAACTTTAGTTTAAAAAACGTTAAAGTCGAAGTGCTTCGTTGCACACTATGCTTTGTGTACGACCTTTTTTCATATGGTTTTCATATGACCAGAGAGAGGCCCGTGGACCCGTTTCCCGATGTTTGGGCCACAGCATGAGACCGGTCTGGTCGTACAAAGATCGTGCTAAATTTGATCATACGCATAGCAGCTCTCTTATCATTTAGGTTAATTAAAGATGAAATGCATATTCATGCCTACATATGTTACGATCTCAATATGGTGCAAAATAATCATGCAAACACTTATTAACTAGGTAAGATCGGTGATATGAATAAGATCCATTATGTTGCATAAAAAATCGATTTCGCTTCCGTACAAAAATATTGTTAACTTGGGATATACTGTGTTTGATTCAATGTACAAATTTGACTGACATGCCACTAAAATTGAATTGATGGAATAGCTAAATCATACCACGTCCTACCTAGTTTTACACGGCGCCCACGTGGCCGGTCAAGACAAGTCAAACGTGATAGATGAAAGTCCAAACAAGCCCATGATCAACACAAGTCACAGACGCAAGGTTCATATAGACTGTCTTTGGTCAACAAGTATATCTATCATTATATATTAAATTTAAAAGTACTTGATGAGCTTACCAGAAAAAAGAGGAATATATTACCGGAGAAACAATTACTTAAGACGTACCATTACATAGTATTCATGTATCCACACGTAGCTCCTACTACGATCTCATAAGCTGCGAAATAATTCATGCGAACTTGTGTTGGCAGAAAGGGTCGTTTTCGCTTCCGTACAAAAATATTGTTCACTTGTGATGTACAATGTTTTATTCCAAGTACAAATTTGACTGATCTGCCACTAAAATTAAGGCGATATAGTAGCTGCATACCGCGTCCACATGGAGTCTACATAGCCGGTCAACACAAGTAAAACACAGTCAACAAAAAACAAAACAAGCACATGATGAACATATGCCAGATGGTCAAGTCCATATGGTCGTAGAACATCATGGTCAGCAAGTTAAAATAAAGGGAGAAGAGAAAAAAACTAACTGAAAGATAAAGATCGCAAACAATGAAGCCCAAATCTAAAGAGGCTCTAGTAGCCAAGGCATTGAAAGAATAAGTGGCTCACAATGATCCATGGATAACCCTCCCTTTGACTTGTCCTTATAGGCTCATAGACAATCTTTTACCCATGCACTCCTCCAAACCTATAACCCTCAAGGGTAGCTTTGGCCATTTTCAGTGATCCTTAGGCTATAAATATTCTCTACTAACTTCTACTCTCATCCCTTCTTAGTTGAATAAACTCAAGAGGAGACTCACTACTAGGGAAAAGCCTAGTAGTAGCACGGATTTTGAGGCTATCAGTAGCGTGGGCGGCCGCGCTACTACTACGGCTCTACAGCTAACTATTTGTAGTAGCGCGGTCAGCACCCGCGCTACTACTGTTGACTATATCAGCAGCGCTTTTCCCGAACGCGCTACTATTAGTTAGTTGTAGCGCTTTCCTAGCCCCTCGCTACTGCTATATCTTTCATCATTTTCCCCCGCTTCCTACCCCGTTTCATTTCGGTTTCAATAAAATGCAATTTCCAGATACTAGGTACTACCATATACTAGTACTCCAGCCGTTCCAAATTACTCTGTCGTGGTTTAGTTCAAACCACGACGAGTAATTTGGAACGAAGGGAGTACTAGATAACAATTTCATGCATAGTCAACATGCATTCTCAAGCAGTACAAGGTCATATCGACGACGATCATCATATGTAGTTCTAGATGATATCGACGACGATCATCATATGTAGTTCTAGATGATATCGACGACGATCATCATATGTAGTTCTAGATGATATCAAAGACAATCATCATATGTAGTTCTAGATGATATAGCCACACACACATACATAGTTGTAGATGATATCGAAGACAATCATCATCCTCAAGCCTGGGCGGTTGGTGTTTCTGATAGTAATTAGGATGGCCTGTCCAAGACGAAGATTCTTGCCATCGAGGAATTTCTTCCACCCAACCGAGTTTAAGTGTGTGCGACCGTCCGTGTCCACGCGGTAAGTACAGGTTGTGACGGAGCCCCTTGCGGTAAGGCGTAGTCCAGCTGAGCCTTCTTCATCAGGCTCGATACCATAACTCACAAATAGGCTCTTTGCCAATTTCTGAGTAAGAAAAACATATCAATTAATAAATAGCCTCGCACATACTCTTGCAAATAAGTATATATGGATTATCTACACTATTAATAGTTCCTTAGATTCTACACTAATAAGCATGTGATCGAACTCTACACTAAAGCATATCATCGAATAGATTCCACACAACATACCATGTCATTGGACTCTACACTAAGTATTTCATCGGATAATTTGCATTTGTAAGTATAACATACCATATCATGTCGATCGACCATGGTACTTGTCAGTGTTGGGGAACGTGGTAATTTCAAAAAAATTCCTACGCACACGCAAGATCATGGTGATGCATAGCAACAAGAGGGGAGAGTGTTGTCCATGTACCCTCGTAGACCGAAAGAGGAAGCGTTAGCACAACGCAGTTGATGTAGTCGTATGTCTTCACGATCCGACCGATCAAGTACCGAACGTACGACACCTCCGAGTTCAGCACACGTTCAGCTCGGTGACGTCCCACGAACTTTGATCTAGCGGAGCTTTGCGGGAGAGTTTCGTCAGCACGACGGCGTGATGACAGTGTCGATGATGCTACTGACGCAGGGCTTCGCCTAAGCACCGTTACAATATTACCGAGGTGGAATATGGTGGAGGGGGCACACACGACTAAGAGATCAATGATCAATTGTTGTGTCTAGAGGTGCCCCCCTGCCCCCGTATAAAAAGGAGCAAGGGGGGAGGCGGCCGGCCAGGAGGAGGGTGCGCCAAGGGGGGAGTCCTACTCCCACCAGGAATAGGACTCCTCCTTTCCTTGTTGGAGTAGGAGATGGGAAGGAAGGGAGAGAGAGAGGAAGGAAAGGGGGGAGGGCGCTGCCCCCCCTCCTTGTTCTATTCGGACTAGAGGGAAAGGGGGCGCGCGGCCTGCCCTAGCCGCCCCTCCTCTTCTCCACTAGGGCTCCTGAGGCCCAATAAACCCCCCGGGGGGTTCCGGTAACCCCCCGGTACTGCGGTATATGTCTGAAACCTTCTGAAACTATTCCGGTGTCCGAACATAGTCGTCCAATATATTGATCTTCACGTCTCGACCATTTAGAGACTCCTCGTCATGTCCGTGAACATTTCCGGGACTCTGAACTACCTTCGGTACATCGAAACACAAAAACTCATAATACCGATCATCACCAAACATTAAGTGTACGGACCCTACAGGTTCGAGAACTATGTAGACATGACCGAGACACATCTCCGGTCAATAACCAATAGCGGAACCTGGATGCTCATATTGGCTCCCACATATTCTACGAAGATCTTTATCGGTCAAACCGCATAACAAGATACGTTGTTCCCTTTGTCATCGGTATGTTACTTGCCCGAGATTCGATCGTCGATATCTCAATACCTAGTTCAATCTCGTTACCGGCAAGTCTCTTTACTCGTTACGTAATGCATCATCCCGCAACTAACTCATTAGCTACATTGCTTGCAAGGCTTGTAGTGATGTGCATTACCGAGAGGACCCAGAGATACCTCTCCGACAATCGGAGTGACAAATCCTAATCTCGAAATACGTCAACTCAACAAGTACCTTTGGAGACACCTGTAGAGCACCTTTATAATCACCCAGTTACGTTGTGAAGTTTGGTAGCACACAAAGTGTTCCTCCGGTAAGCGGGAGTTACATAAGCTCATAGTCATAGGAACATGTATAAGTCATGAAAAAAGCAATAGCAACACACTAAACGATCAACTGCTAAGCAAACGGAATGGGTCAAGTCAATCACATCATTCTTCTAATGATGTGATCCCATTTATCAAATGATAACTCATATCTATGGTTAGGAAACTCAATCTTCTTTGATCAATGAGATAGTCAAGTAGAGGCATACTAGTGACACTATGTTTGTCTATGTATTCACACATGTATTATGTTTCCAGTTAATACAATTCTAGCATGAATAATAAACATTTATCATGATATGAGGAAATAAATAATAACTTTATTATTGCCTCTAGGGCATATTTTCTTCAGTCTCCCACTTGCACTAGAGTCAATAATCTAGATTACACAGTAATGATTCTAACACCCATGGAGTCTTGGTGTCGATCATGTTTTGCTCGTGGAAGAGGCTTAGTCAAAGGGTCTGCAACATTCAGATCCGTATGTATCTTGCAAATCTCTATGTCTCCCACCTAGACTTGGTCCCGAATGGAATTGAAGCGTCTCTTGATGTGCTTGGTTCTCTGGTGAAATCTAGATTCCTTTGCCAAGGCAATTGCACCAGTATTGTCACAAAAGATTTTCATTGGACCCGATGCACTAGGTATGACACCTAGATCGGATATGAACTCCTTCATCCAGACTCCTTCATTTGCTGCTTTTGAAGCAGCTATGTACTCCGCTTCATACGTAGATCCCGCCCCGATGCTTTGTTTAGAACTGCACCAACTGACAGCTCCACCGTTCAATATAAACACATATCCGGTTTGTGATTTAGAATCGTCCGGATCCGTGTCAAAGCTTGCATCGACGTAACCATTTACGACTAGCTCTTTGTCACCTCCATAAACGAGAAACATATCCTCAATCATTTTCAGGTATTTCAGGATGTTCTTGACCGCTGTCCAGTGATCCACTCTTGGATTACTTTGGTACCTTCCTGCTAAACTAATAGCAAGACACACATCAGGTCTGGTACACAGCATTGCATACATGATAGAGCCTATGGCTGAAGCACAGGGAACATCTTTCATTTTCTCTCTATCTTCTGCAGTGGTCGGGCATTGAGTCTGACTCAACTTCACACCTTGTATTACAGGCAAGAACCCTTTCTTTGCTTGATCCATTTTGAACTTTTTCAAAACTTTATCAAGGTATGTACTTTGTGAAAGTCCAATTAAGTGTCTTGATCTATCTTTATAGATCTTGATGCCCAATATATAAGCAGCTTCACCAAGGTCTTTCATTGAATAACATTTATTCAAGTATCCTTTTATGCTATCCAGAAATTCTATATCATTTCCAATCAACAATATGTCGTCCACATATAATATTAGAAATGCTACAGAGCTCCCACTCACTTTCTTGTAAATACAGGCTTCTCCAAAAGTCTGTATAAAACCATATGCTTTGATCACACTATCAAAGCGTTTATTCCAACTCCGAGAGGCTTGCACCAGTCCATAAATGGATCGCTGGAGCTTGCACACTTTGTTAGAACCTTTTGGATCGATAAAACCTTCTGGTTGCATCATATACAACTCTTCTTCCAGAAATCCATTCAGGAATGTAGTTTTGACATCCATTTGCCAAATTTTATAGTCATAAAATGCGACAATTGCTAACATGATTCGGACAGACTTAAGCATCCCTACGGGTGAGAAAGTCTCATCGTAGTCAACCCCTTGAACTTGTCAAAAACCTTTCGCAACAAGTCGAGCTTTGTAGACAGTAACATTACCATCAATGTTAGTCTTCTTCTTGAAGATCCATTTATTCTCGATGGCTTGCCGATCATCGGGCAAGTCAACCAAAGTTCACACTTTGTTCTCATACATGGATCCCATCTCAGATTTCATGGCCTCAAGCCATTTTGCGGAATCTGGGCTCATCATCGCTTCCTCATAGTTCATAGGTTCGCCATGGTCAAGTAACATGACCTCTAGAATAGGATTACCATACCACTCTGGTGTGGATCTTACTCTGGTTGACCTACGAGGTTCGGTAGTAACTTGATCTGAAGTTTCATGATCAATATCAGTAGCTTCCTCACTAATTGGTGTAGGCATCACAGGAACCGGTTTCTGTGATGAACTACTTTCCAATAAGGGAGCAGGTACAGTTACCTCATCAAGTTTTACTTTCCTCCCACTCACTTCTTTCGAGAGAAACTCCTTCTCTAGAAAGGATCCATTCTTGGAAATGAATGTCTTGCCTTCGGATCTATGATAGAAGGTGTACCCAACAGTTTCCTTTGGGTATCCTATGAAGAAACATTTCTCTGATTTGGGTTCGAGCTTATCAGGTTGAAGTTTTTTTCACATAAGCATCGCAGCCCCAAACTTTAAGAAACGACAACTTTGGTTTCTTGCCAAACCATAGTTCATAAGGCGTCGTCTCAACGGATTTTGATGATGCCCTATTTAACGTGAATGCGGCCGTCTCTAAAGCATAACCCCAAAACGATAGCGGTAAATCAGTAAGAGACATCATAGATCGCACCATATCTAGTAAAGTATGATTACGACGTTCGGACACACCATTACGTTGTGGTGTTCCGGGTGGCGTGAGTTGCGAAACTATCCCGCATTGTTTCAAATGTAGACCAAACTCGTAACTCAAATATTCTCCTCCATGATCAGATTGTAGAAACTTTATTTTCTTGTTACGATGATTTTCCACTTCACTCTAAAATTCTTTGAACTTTTCAAATGTTTCAGACTTATGTTTCATTAAGTAGATATACCCATATCTGCTCATATCATCTGTGAAGGTGAGAAAATAACGACACCCACCGCGAACCTCAATATTCATCGGACCACATACATCAGTATGTATGATTTCCAACAAATCTGTTGCTCGCTCCATAGTTTCGGAGAACGGCGTTTTAGTCATCTTGCCCATGAGGCATGGTTCGCAAGTACCAAGTGATTCATAATCAAGTGATTCCAAAAGTCCATCGGTATGGAGTTTCTTCATCCGCTTTACACCAATATGACCCAAACGGCAGTGCCATAAATAAGTTGCACTATCATTTTCAACTCTGCATCTTTTGGCTTCAACATTATGAATATGTGTCACTAGTAGAAAATGGGGCAATGGTCCAGGCCGAGTCAGCCCATTAGTCCCGGTTCAATCCAGAACCGGGACCAATGGTGGCACTGGACCCGGTTCGTGAGCCCCGGGGGCCGGCCGGGCCACGTGGGCCATTGGTCCCGGTTCGGCTGGACCTATTGGTTCCGGTTAGTGGGACGAACCGGGACCAATGCGCCTCGCTCCTGGCCCACAACCATTGGTCCCGGTTGGTGGCGTGAACCGGGACCAAAGGCTGCCCTTTAGTCCTGGTTCGTGGAATGAATCGGGACCAATTAGTTGCCTATATCTACCCCTCGTGGCCGGCGAGGGGAGAGCTTTAGTCTCTGTTTTTCGTGGCCGGCGAGGGGAGAGCTTTGTGGTGCTCTAGCTCACCTCCTATGCACACGAGGTGTTCGATGGAATGCCCGAGCCACACTACTTAAGCTTTCTCCTCTCCAAGCTCGACCTCCAAGCTCCATTTTCCTCAATATTTGTCTAGGTTTAGCGGTCCGTCATGTCCCGTCCCCGTCTTCACCGCCGTCGATCGCCCGCGCCGATCTCGTCGCCGGCACCACCGTGGTGAGCCTCTTGTTCTTATCTTCTTTCCGAAAGGAAAAAAATCTTACTTGTATATTTATATAGATACTTGTATAATTTTCTTACTTTTATTATTGTATCTTATATAGTGCGATGGTTTTGGTATCCGCCCCCGTCGGCCCTCGTCCTGTCTATGATTCAGATGTGGTATATATTATCTTTTCATAACTGTTGGTTCATTTATTGTTTATGACAATTATGCCGACCAACGTGACATAGATTTTATTTATCTAGGAGGTTGTTAAACCGGAAATTCCAACCGACCCTATTGTCGAGAGGTTAAATTTAGTTGAAGAAGAAAACAATTTGTTGAAGGAAAAAATTAGAAAAATTGAGGAGGAGAAGATGATATTGGAGTTGAATGTTGCGGATGTCGTCGATGATCACAAGATCAAGATGGATGCAATGCGCTTGAAGATTAGAAAGATTAGAAAATATGCCATTCATACCGAGGCTTGGTATCATTATGCCGTTGGATCAGTTGTTACATTGGTTGCGATTATGATCGCATTTGTTTTCGCATTGAAATGTTTTACATAGTTTCAGTGTATGGTTTAATTAATTTAGATGCTCTACAGAGCTTTATGTTGTTAGATGAGAACTATGTATGTACTTTGGTTTTAATGTGATGATGAACTTCTATTAATTTGGTCACTTAATTATCTATTCATGATGTTCTGTAATGATTTTTGACACACTTAATTATATATAATGCACGCAGATGAACCGACAATGGATGTACGGTTCAAGACACACCTCCGAGTACATTAAGGGCGTGCATGATTTTCTCGAAGTGGCTGAGGCAAACAAGCAGAATGGTTTTATGTGTTGTCCATGCCCTATATGTGGGAATACAAAGTCTTACTCTGACCGGAAAATCCTCCACACCCACCTGCTTTACAAGGGTTTCATGCCAAACTATAATGTTTGGACGAGGCACGGAGAAATAGGGGTTATGATGGAAGACGGCGAAGAAGAAGAGTACGATGACAACTATGTGCCCCCTTAATACGGTGATGCTACTGAACATCAAGAGGAACCAGACGATGTGCACGATGATGCTGCAACGGGCGAAGCTGCTGAAGATCAAGAGGAACCAGATGATGTGCCCGATGATGATGATCTCCGTTGGGTCATTGTCGATGCAAGGACGCAATGCGAAAGTCAAAAGGAGAAGCTGAAGTTCGATCGCATGTTAGAGGACCACAAAAATGGGTTGTACCCCAATTGCGAAGATGGCAACACAAAGCTCGGTACCGTACTGGAATTGCTGCAGTGGAAGGCAGAGAATGCTGTGCCTGACAAAGGATTTAAGAAGCTACTGAAAATATTGAAGAAGAAGCTTCCAAAGGATAACGAATTGCCCGACAGTACATACGCAGCAAAGAAGGTCGTATGCCCTCTAGGATTGGAGGTGCAGAAGATACATGCATGCCCTAATGATTGCATCCTCTTCCACGGTGCGTACAAGGATCTGAACGCATGCCCAGTATGCGGTGCATTACGGTATAAGATCAGACGAGATGACCCTCGTGATGTTGACGGAGAGCCCCCCAGGAAGAGGGTTCCTGCGAAGGTGATGTGGTATGCTCCTATAATACCACGGTTGAAACGTCTGTTCAGAAATGGAGAGCATGCCAAGTTGATGCGATGGCACAGTGAGGACCGTAAGAAAGACGGGAAGTTGAGAGCACCCGCTGACGGGTCGCAGTGGAGAAAAATCGAGAGAAAATACTGGGATGAGTTTGCAAGTGAGCCAAGGAACGTATGGTTTGCTTTAAGCGCGGATGGCATTAATCCTTTCGGGAAGCAGAGCAGCAATCACAGCACCTGGCCCGTGACTCTATGTATGTATAACCTTCCTCCTTGGATGTGCATGAAGCAGAAGTTCATTATGATGCCAGTTCTCATCCAAGGCCCTAAGCAACCCGGCAACGACATTATGATGCACGTGATGAAGAACCTTTGCGTGAATCTGCTAGGCTTCTTGGGCGTGTATGGGAAGACAAAAGATACAACTGAGGCACGGGAGGACCGACAACGTTTGCACGAAAAAGACGGCATGCCTCCAAAGCAGTATGAAGGTCCTGCCAGCTATGCTCTTACCAAAGAAGAGAAGGAAATCTTCTTTGAATGCCTGCTTAGTATGAACGTCCCGACTGGCTTCTCGTCTAATATAAAAGCAATAATAAATATGGCAGACAAAAAGTTTCAGAACCTAAAGTCTCATGACTGCCACGTGATTATGACGCGACTGCTTCCGGTTGCATTGAGGGGCCTTCTACCGGAAAACGTCCGATTAGCCATTGTGAAGCTATGTGCATTCCTCAATGCAATCTCTCAGAAGGTGATCGATCCAGAAATCATACCAAGGCTAAGGAGTGATGTGGTGCAATGTCTTGTCAGTTTTGAGCTGGTGTTCCCACCATCCTTCTTCAATATCATGACGCACGTCCTAGTTCATCTAGTTGACGAGATTGTCATTCTGGCCCCCGTATTTCTACACAATATGTACCCCATTGAGAGGTTCATGGGAGTCCTAAAGAAATATGTCCGTAACCACGCTAGGCCAGAAGGAAGCATCTCCATGGGCCATCAAACAGAGGATGTCATCGGGTTTTGTGTTGACTTCATTCCTGGCCTTAAGAAGATAGGTCTCCCTAAATCGCAGTATGAGGGGAGACTGACTGGAAAAGGCACGCTTAGAAGGGACTCAATAATATGCAGGGACGGATATTCTTGGTCTCAAGCACACTACACAGTTCTACAGAACTCTACCTTGGTGACCCCGTATGTCGATGAACACAAGAACAGTCTGCGCTCCAAACACCCGGAGCAGTGCGACAACTAGATTACATGTGAACACATCAGGACTTTTAGCAGTTGGTTGGAAGCACGTATCAGAGGTGACAACACTGTTTGTGATGAGCTGTACTTGTTGTCCAGGGGACCATCTTTGACTGTATTGATTTGGAAAGGATACGAGATAAATGGGAATACATTTTACACGATTGACCAAGATCAAAAGAGCACCAACCAAAACAGCGGTGTCCGCTTTGATGCAACAACCGAGAGGGGAAAGGACACATATTATGGTTACATAGTGGACATATGGGAACTTGACTACGGAGTAGATTTTAAGGTCCCTTTGTTTAAGTGCAAATGGGTCAATCTGTCAGGAGGCGGGGTACAGGTAGACCCATAGTACGGAATGACAACAGTGGATCTGAAAAATCTTGGGTACACTGACGAACCGTTCGTCCTAGCTAATGATGTGGCACAGGTTATCTATGTGAAGGACATGTCTACCAGACCGAGAAAGAGAAAAGATAAGGAAGCGAATACATCATACGATGAGCCAAAGAGCCACATAGTTCTTTCAGGAAAAAGGGACATCATGGGAGTGGAGGACAAGACAGAATGTCTGAAGATTATGAAAAGTTTCATGAAATTCTTTCCTTCAAAGTCATGGCTGACCCCAGCATCCTGATAAACGATGAAGATTATCCATGGTTACGGCGCAATAAGCAAATGACACAAGCGAAGAAAAAGTGAAGACTTTCTCCCGCAACTATTATGATGATACCATGCCAACTTTGTAACTGACGAGTATGATACCATTGTCCGTTTTGT